>NC_092417.1:114156966-114457145 GCF_040894005.1 Engystomops pustulosus
AATCTTGCTAGATATGAAGACAGCTTGTTGTATTATTTGCTTATCTATGGTTCTTTAGCATTCATCCATGGAAGAGGAGGAAAATGACGTCACAGTAATCCCAAAACCCTGAACAGGATAGGATCCCAATCATATTCTGCATCTTTCAAGACACACTGCAAAAATTGTTTCATGTGTCTTTAACCCATTAGGCAGCAAAAAGGTACCTGATGTACATTGTAGAAAAAAACATAGATGTCCACCTTTTTTTCCGTTTTTTTGACCATTTCTAGTCTGCCTTTTAGTGATTACATCAATATTCCTATACAATTTGTAGGGCAGGTATTAAAACAGCTTTAATATCTAAAATAAACTAAATCCGGGTTTGGTATTTAATTTATTTTCTAGTGAAACATCGAAATTGACATTGTACTTGTACAGATGCAGGTGGAAATGTTTTATTTGACCCATTTGACTTTTTCACATCTTCACATCAGCAATGCGGCTATATTCTCTATAATTAATTTGTCCTGGGAATGGCATTGTCTGGAAACAATGCTAAGATTTTGCTTTATACTTTATTCATCTATGTTCATTTAAAAAAGATGAAGCACATAGAAACAAAAAACAAGACACACAAAAAGCCATTTCATAAGGGCACGCTTTCTGTTACATTGAACAGTACATAACATAATTGCACAAAAGAAAATTCTTGTACACTAAATTAAAAGAATTAAAAATCACTGGGCCTTTCTTTGGGTGCAACTACGCGGAGCAGCCATGGAGTTGCTGGTATGTGGCCAGTCGCCGGTTTGATGTGGGCAACTGCATCCAATTAAGGATTTTTACTAATAATTCTTTACTAAATTATTATTTAATGACTGTGTCATTCTAAAGAATTATTGGCAAAATGTTTTAATTGAATGCGAGCAGCCATAACTGTCATTGGCCGCCTCAGGCCACTCCACAGCTGCCATGTAGTTGTACCCCTAGAGTTAGTTCGCATTTGAGTAATTCCAGCAGTTTATTGCAACTGTTCTAAACAATGCAACTTTTGCTTCTGTGAGTTTGAGCACTTTTGGTTTTGGCTTACAATAAATGATGCAGAAAACTGATTAAATAAATGAGATATGAACTGACCCTTGAACTGTATTTTAAAAGGGGTCTTAGACTCCTCTTTGACTGATATTACCTCCATACAAGTAGTTAAGACCTGTATTGCACATGGCTAAAAGCGATGCATAGAACTACACTCCATACATGTAGGGAGCAGAGCAGTTTTAATTAGCAGTCAGTGCTCATCACTGGAGCTGAACTGGAATGGGGAAACCAACCCTGTGAAACAGCCACAGTCAGTGAGCTTCAATCATGGGAACTTCACACCTGTTCCCCCCACATGATCATCCACCACAGCGTTCCCTCTTTAGGGTGAGTTCCTATAGTTGACATGACGACCCTGGGGTCTTATCAGGGGCTGTCCATAGTCACAGCCTGTAACATTCCATCACATAGCAATAGCAAATTTTAAGATGGGTTTTCTCCTTTTATCTTTTTGGAAAGTATACATTTTAATGCTAAATGAATGTATTACTGACATAATTAAACAATTTTAATTTTTATCTCCATTTCATTTTAACTATGAAGCTCTCAAAGGGTTATCAAGCTTTGTAAAAGCAGTTTTTAATAGTCTGCAGTTTTGAAAATGGTGAGAATTATAGAAAGTTTCTAATATTATATATTTCTAAACTCATCAAAAACAAAAAATGGTCCTCAAAAAATTCAGTACTGAAATTTCAATGAAAATCTGAAAAATTGTTGTTCGATTTGTAAGCCATGTGACAGTGTAATAAAATATTAAGACATTTTAAAAATTATGAAAAAATAAAACAGACATATGCAAAATTTTTCTAAATGTTCATTATTTTTAATAAATAAATGTAAACATATCAACCAAAATTTACCACTACCATGAAGTACAATGTGTCATCTCAAAATCAGCTTGGCAAGTTAAAGTGTTCTAAAATTATAACCATATAAACAGGTCAGATTATAGAAAATAGGACTGAGTCTTAACTGACTGTGTCTTGAAGGGGTTAATAACCAAGAGCAGAAAAATCTCTAATCCTCACAGATTAACCCTTTATAAGCAGTTCTCATAATAATAATGATAATAAAAATAATAATCAATTTATTGTCTTTATAATCAATTTATTGTCTTTGAGAAGATACAGATGTTACCTACTGTTCCATATTTAAAACATGAAAAAACAAACTATATATATAACTATAAATATAACTAAATTACACAACATGACACACTACAACTCCACATAACCATAATTAATACTCCACGTGTACAAAACATTGATAGGATACAAATAAAAACAATAATGTGCTGCAAACATTGAGACCTACTCACTCTGTCCTCAGTGTAAGATCTAATTGTGTTAGGAATAAAACTTCTCTTTCGCGGAAGCATCACAGTAACAATATACAAACAGTGGCTACTAATCATATAAGTATTAGAGGACTTACCTGTGATATAATTCTTGCCTATGTAGATAGAATAGATGGTCAGTTGAAGCACCCTAGCACAGTCGTTAATTCATTGTATTTAAAAATACAAAATAAAATGAGTAAAGTTAAAAGTACAGGTATAAAATTGTGTGAAATTAATTTGAAAGTTAGTGATAATCTAGAAATATTTCGTACAAACATTACAGAACACTTTGTCTGCCTGCACATGAATGTTACAAAAATCAGCCGTGGAAAACTATAGACTATGAGTGATCCAGGAAAAATGGTTCTGACATGCTTTACCCCTTAGTGGATCAGTTACATGGTCCTTTAAATAGTGTATTTAGTGCAGACGAGATGTGTGTTCTCTTACACAACAAACACCAAACCTTTTAGAATTCTGAAGAGGTTAAATCCTCTGTTCTTTTCTGCAGTTGTAAAGATTGCAGATTGTAAAGATTGCTATGTTTAACCATTGAATATGTTAAAACAGTTGTTTCAAGATTGAAGGTTTCTTAAAGTTATTTGTAGAATATCCACAGAGCATTTAGGAGATCACCTTAAAACAATAAGTTCTTTCCTAATTAATTAAGAAAAGTTATTTGCTTCCCCTATAAAACCTAAAGTTGCCCTAGGTGACATTTTGCCTCAGTTTTGACAGGTCAGTTGTAGAGTGATTGATGACTGCCAAGAGACCAATCTGCCTAATACCACTGCTAGGTAATTGCCTCAATTAAGTAATGAAAGTGTCCTTGTTTTTTACGCACTGTACAGAATAAAAGGGGCACTCTGAAGGCAGGAGAAAGATATACACTACTTGTGAGGATTTTTGTGACTGGTTTCACCATTATGATTTTGTTTGCCACAAAAAATTATCACTGATACAGTTTAACTAACATAAAATGACAATTGTATGTATTATATTAGTTTATCTAAGGAAGTGAATGTTACATTGAAAGACTTAGGCTACCTGCACATGAAACAACTGGTTGTGAAAGATGGATGTTTAAAGAAATCTACCATCAATATCAGATTCTAATAGTTAAATGTTTGCCTCATCCAGTGTAGTCCACGCTAGTATCTTCCTTGCACAGTGCAAGAAAGAAAGAAAGATACTATCATGCACGTCGTGTGACGTCACCCGCTCTCTGCTAGGAGTACTGGCTGGATTCTGATGAAAGATTTTCAGGTCGGATTGTCATCAGTCTGGCATCTAATTTTCTTAATAGTGTATGTGTGATCTTGTTAATACAATTCTGACTAGAACATGCTCCACTATCTAATGGATGGGTCACGTGGTTTGTTAAAAGAAACATAATTTTTTTACATTTAAATTAAGTAAAAAAAAAATTAATAACAATCACATATCCAAATAAATTCAACCCCTAAACCAAATAATTTTGGACTCCATAACAAAAATAATACTGACCTCAGATTACTTACATTTCTCCACTCCCCTGGCTACTAATTATTCCAATTCCCACTGCACTAGGACTTTCTGGGTGTTTCCTTGTGCGAACGCGCGGAACGGTGCGAACAAAATAGTATGTGAAGAACAATGTATATGTGTGAAGAAGACATTGCAGATGTATGGAAACATCTGCAATGTGTTCTTTACACACATATATATTGTTCTTCACACCGTTCTGCGCGTATCTCCCGACAAGTAAGCAGATGTGCCGAACATCTGTAATCTATTCTTCACTGTGTTCTTTACTGTGTTTTTCACTTAAATGATCCTGTGTTCACTGTGTTCACTGTTTTTATTCTATTCTTCACTGTGTTTTTTTAATTAAATGCTCAATCTCGAGCAGGGGAATTATCCATGTCACCTAGCAACCCATCCATTTAAAACGCATTGCACTCGCATTGCATTTGCAATGCTTGCGAGTGCAATGCATTTTTGATGCGTCTCCATAGACTTGAATGGGGCGGGAAAAACGCATGTGAAACGCAAAAGTAGAGCATGCTGCGATTTTGACGCGCGTCAAAACAAACGCAAGCACGCGCGTGAAAAACAATGCAAATGAGGAAAAGCCCATTGGAAACAATGGGACAGAGTGCAATGCAAGTTCTGCGCGTCAAAAGCATGCGCAGAACTTGCGCGTGAAAAACGCTAGTGTGGAAGGGGCCTAAGAGTTGTTAGCAGAGAAGGATAGGGAAAGTGGCCTAACCATAGAGGTTACAGTGGCACCGTTGTAACTGGGCCCATAGAGCAGGTATATTTCCTTTAAGCACAGTAAAGTAATTCAATCTTTCTCTTCCCCCACCTCGTCACCTTAGGAGATGTATTGATGTCAGAAGTAGAAGTAGATCATTCAAGAAACTGAATCAACAAAATATGCAACCACAAGACTTACATTCACAGTTAATGATCACTAAATAGAAATTTACTTCACCAGTAATCCAAAAAATAAATGGGGGTTGTCTAGTACTGTGATAAAAGTTTTCAAGCTTTATTCTTCAATTAATAAAACCATTTTGATACAGGTAAGTGGATATGGATGACGTGTTTCAAGCCTACTTGACTACCACTAAGGGTTATGGAAAGGCTCAAAACACGTCAGACATATGCACTTGCCTGTATCAAATTGCTTTTAATAATTGAAGAATAAAGCTTCACAGCTTTTATCCCATTTTTGGATGACCCCTGTTAAGGAGCCATTTATTTTTTGGATTATCGGTGGATACTCTGGAGCCAACAATCATCCGTGTTCAGTGACTGCGTTCATTTCCAGTGGGCATGGCGGCAATACTAGGAGGAGGTGAAGAGCTGTAATGGTGTTCTATTTACTGTTGGATAATCATCAAATTTACTTCACTTTTGCGTACAACTGGAATCTATACAACTTTATAGATGTATCTATCATACTGTAGGCTGAGCTTCAGTTTCCAAATAAATATAGATTTTGTGATGAAGGGGGAAGGAAAAGCTGTCTAGCTATGCAAGGCCTTGGCAATGTACCTGCCATATAGTGTTGCATCAATGCTTTATGTAGGTTACTGAAAGCTATTGGTGGACTATTACCCTGGGGCGTGTAAATGTTTAGTTAAAGGCGCTAAAGCAGAGATTAATAACCATTTATTATTTTATTGGCTCACTAAAAATGTCAACCCCAGATACTGAAGAGGATTAAAGTCTATTGTGCTATCATATTGGACATTGATTCTATTGTCAATTTGCTCTGAAAATAAAAGTATGCTTTTATATTGTTATACAGATATTGACAGAGTTCAATCTCATGAAGCAACATTAAAAAAGTTTGGTATTTATTGCTGGAGATAGAAGGAATATTTCCTCAATGCTTTGAAGGCAATTGACAACTAGATGAAATCACTTAGTTCAGCTATGACTCACCAGTAAAAACATGTTGATTTTATTTCCGAGGCTGCCAACTGAAGGCTAAGAAAAATGTATTTTACTTTTGCAATTATTTTCTATTTTTGCATTCCTGTGTTCACCAGTTGGTGTGTTTTGTCTATGGTATGTTCTGTATACTTGTAAGACTTCAGAGAACAAACTATCATCTGCTAAAAAATGGAGGAGTGCAACTTGGAGGAGTGCAACTATCTAGCTGTCCTCTACACCCTTCCTCTGTTAATCACAGGGAGAGAATTATTTCTTAGTTTTCTCAGTCACTCTTTGAATGTAGGTCTGATTAATTGCTTGGCTGTCAATCTACAAGTTTGCAAATATTTGTAATGTGTTGAATGTGGAGTGCTGTGTAATGTAACAATGATAATGTAATAAGATGGATCAACAAGTTGATTTTTAATATAGCTGGCCAATCAAATAAGAAATGTCACACCAGAACTTCCCCTTTAACAAGAGAAATCAGTGAACAGTTATAAGGATACTGAATTAATTTGGCTTTATCTCTGTTCTTGTTCACATTCTCCAGACTATGTTTCTGATAACTTTATGCTCACTCTCCTTCTTCCATTGAAAATATAAATGGTATACACTTGGTGGGGGAGTCCTATGGGAACATGAGCTTTATGTTTAGGAAGAACATCAGGGACATCAGTCAGTAGAGGAGTCCTCTCCTAAAAACAAGCCCATCTCCGGGGTTCCCTTTTTTCCCCATCCTATATATTCCTGATGAAATATATGATTAAAACACAATGGGGCAGATTTACCAATGAGGATTCGGGTCCGGCGCGATTCACTAAGATCGTCCGCCTGAGCTCCTGCATCCGTCGCTTCTGCGCCGAAGTCCACCGGAGTTCACCTTCTTCTTCCCGGTGCATGTGCTTGATCGTGCGACACAATTCCTTTCTTAAATTCTGCGGTTTGTCCGAATCCGTCGGGTTGTCCGACGGCCACGCCCCCAATTTCTGTTGCACGCAAGCTGGAACCGAAGCGCCATAATCTGATCGCATGTGCCAAAAACCCGGGGCAATTCGGCGCAAAATGGATATAATCGCGAAACCAGACGAACGTAAATGTGCCCCAATAAGTTGGTTACATTCCCTTATTGTAAATATACATTTTAAAAGCTAGAAAACCCTCTAATGTATTGGTAGCTAAAGTTTGGATCTATGTCTTTGTTCATTTGAACTTTTTTTAATATTTCATTCATCTTCTAGTTGTAAAAATCCTAAAATATCCAGAATTCACACATTACTTTTAATTATCCTCTTAAATCAGAAGTCTACATTTCAGCATTCTGTGTACCTTTAGCAGAGCTGGATTGAATCATTATACGGTAAGAACTGTTTCCTTTGAAGTGCTAATCATTGGCTCTACAATTGTTTCATACTAGTGAAATGAGTTCAGCTGCAGTTGGTTGGATTTTCTGAAGAGGGTGGTAGAGAACTGCAAGTAAACGTTCTGTGTGTATTATAGTGGGTGAATGAGGAAATACAGCTGAGAAGCCAAACAGCCGATGAAGTTGTTCAGTGGTATTTGAAGGAAGGGAATAAAATATGAAAGAAACATTGGAGGCTGAATTTCACATCATTCATGTGGCTCTCTTAGCAGGTCTGTAAAATATAGCTTTATACATTGCTCTCAAAATCAAGCTACCTATAGTTATCACACCATGAGTTTCTATATTTCTTTTTCTTATTTGGAATTTCTTAATTTTATCTTAAGAATATGCACCAATAGGCATTAGTTAATTTACTTAATTTGCACTATATTTATATAATTCAAGAGTTCTAATTTAGTAACAGTATTGTATAAATATTATAGTAGCTTTACTGTAATATTAATAGTACTGACATTTTACACACATTTAAATTAAAATTAATTAATGTGCCATATTTTCCGGTCTATAAGCAAAAATCTTTCTAAAAAGTGCCTGCGCCTTATAGTACGAAAGTCAGGAGGATGCAGCAATGCCAGACCCTCCAGACCACTTTAATGGTGATCTTCTAGAGAGCAGAGCCTCTACACTGCTCTCTCCCTCTCCTAGCTGTGTCCCAGTTGTTACACTTAGGACCTGGAATGATGTCAGAAGCATGTGACTGATCACATGCTTCCTACATCACTCAAGACCCTCATCTGCCAGGGATGGAGCAGAGAAGCAGCTAAGGGCTGGGACATGGTAAGAAGAAGAGGTGTGTGTATGTTTCTGTTTATAGCAGTGCCCAGTCAGTGTGCCTGTGTGTGCATTACAAAGACCAGAGTGTCTAGCAGAGCCCAGTGTGTGTGAATTTGTGTGTTAATAGCAGTGCCAACGGTATATAGCAGTTCCCCGTGTATATAGCAGTACCCAGTGTATATAACAGTGCCCAAATTGGTATAAAATGAATGTTCCCTATTTTGGATGAGTAAATCTTGACTGCGTCAAATAGTAAGGAGAGTCTGAAAAACACGGTATTTTATAATTTAATTCTTTGCACTACATTTTGTGGCTTGAACCAAGCCAACTTTTAGTGCATTAAACTAGACAGTCTTAAGCTTAGCCAAGTTTATCATTCAACCACTGATGTAATTAGGAAAGGCTGAGCCCCACAGCAGAATTGTAATTGGGTCCTGCTCCACATACTTATTGTGAGCATCACATCACTTTTGAAGGCCCTACCCACTCAAGAATGGTCCAGCACTTCCAGGGAAGATAATATGAAGTTCTGTTCTTTTTACCTTCATAAAAAGTCCAATACAAAGTAGTGTCAATGCACCTGGTCACAGTGGCTAAAATCAATGCTGTGGGAAGCTGCGGAGTCACTGGAGCAGCCGTGGAAAGCTGTGGAGTCACCGGAGCGGCTTCTGGAAAAGCCGGAGCAGCTCTGGCAAGCTGAGGAGGCTGGGGAGACTTCTGGAGAGCTACTGGAGCAGCACTGGCAAGCTGCAGAGGCTGGGGTGCCACTGGAACAGCACTGGCAAGCTGCGGAGTAACTGGAGCAGCTGTGGGAAGCTGCAAAGTCACTGGAGCAGCTGTGGGAAGCTACAGAGTCACTGGAGCAGCTGTGGGAAGCTGCAGAGTAACTGGAGCAGCTGTGGGAAGCTGCAGAGTCACTGGAGCAGCTGTGGGAAGCTGCGGATACACTAGAGCAGCTCTGGAAGTCTGCAGAGATACTGGAGCAGCTTGTGGGGAAGCTGGAGCAGCTCTGGGAAGCTGCAGAGGCTGAGGCCCGACTGGAGCAGCTCTGGGAAGCCGTGGGAGGCTGAGGCGCCACTGAAGCAGCTCTGGGAAGCTGCGGAGGCTGAGGCGCCGCTGGAGCAGCTCTGGGAAGCTGCGGAGGCTGAGGCGCCACTGCAGCAGCTCTGGGAAGCTGCGGAGGCTGAGGCGCAGCTGGAGCAGCTCTGGGAAGCTGCAGAGGCTGAGGCACCACTGGAGCAGCTCTGGAAAGCTGAGGAGGCTGAGGCACCGCTGGATCAGCTCTGGGAAGCTGCAGAGGCTGAGGCGCTGCTGGACCAGCTCTGGAAGGCTGAAACGCCGCTGCAGCAGCTCTGGGAAGCTACGGAGGCTGAGGCGCCGCTGAAGCGGCTCTGGGAAGCTGTGGAGGCTGAGGCGCCGCTGAAGCAGCTCTGGGAAGCTGCGGTGGCTGTGGCGCCACTGGAGCAGCTCTGGGAGGCTGTGGAGGCTTAGGCGCCTTTGGAGCAGCTCTGGGAGGCTGTGGAGGCTGAGGCGCTGCTGGAGCAGCTCTGGGAGGCTGAGGCGCCACTGGAGCGGCTCTGGGAAGCTGCGGAGGCTGAGGCGCCGCTGGAGCAGCTCTGGGAAGCTATGGATGCTGATGCGCCACTGGAGCAGCTCTGGGAAGCTGCGGAGGCTTGGGCGCCGTTGGAGCAGCTCTGGGAAGCTGCGGAGGCTTGGGCGCCATTGGAGCAGTTCTGGAAAGCTGAGGAGGCTTGGGCGCTGCTGGAGCAGCTCTGGGAAGCTGCGGAGGCTTGGGCGCTGATGGAGCAGCTCTGGGAAGCTGTGGAGATACTGGGAACACCAGAACCAAGCAGGACAGGCGAGGTAGCCGAACTTGAGGTGGTTCAAACCTGGACCGGAATTTTGCCAGAATCTTGGTATGGTAACCATGTCTGGGTCACCAATATACCATAGAGGAGTAGCCCAGGCTAGGGCCTCTCCAGAGAGACAAATGCCTCCTTAGAACGTTCGGTGGAGAACTGAGGACATCAGTTCAAGGTGCTGCGAGCACTGGGAAATTAATCTCGCCATCAAATTTGTCTGGCAAACAATTTTCGGGTCCCTACTGCCGGAAAACATAGCGGGGTGACTGGAGCAACAGGAAGTAGAGTCGCGGGAGCCTGTTGCTGGGAGGCAATCATCCGAAGAGTGGCAGTGAGTTTGTTCCTTTTTGGGAAGCAATCTCTTGGGACTGCTGTGCGATAGTGCTGGGAAGGTCACCTAGTAGCAGGTACAGATCCTTGACACTGTCCATGGCTTTTACAGAGATCACGACCTTGGCGGAGTCCATGTCCGGATCTTACTGTCACAGTCTATGTGAATAGTCCCTTGGGACTGAAGTCAGTGGACTCCCTGGACCACTGCGGGAGATAATGATGCCATCCGCAACCCGGGAGCGGAGTCTAAGTGGACTCCTGGTCTTGCTACGGTGGGGAGCCACCAGATCGCTCCACGAGTGCGACTAAGCCTGCAGTGGCAGCCAAGGTAGGGACAAAGGGCAGGCAGGACCACTGGAAGGCAGAACCATGGGAAGGCAGGACCATGGGAAGGCAGGAGCATGGGAAGGCCGGACAACGGGAAGGCAGGACCTCGGGATGACAGGACCTCAGGAAGGCAGGACCTCGGGAAGGCAGGACCTAGGGATGACAGGACCTCAGAATGGACGGCTAGCAGGACCTCGGATGGACCGCCACAGGATAACCGGACTGCCACAGGAATACAGGACCAACACAGGAATACAGGACCGCCACAGGATTAAAGGACAGCCACTGGATTACAGGACCGCCACAGGATTACAGGACCGCCACAGGATTGGAACACGGGAACACCACAGGAACACGGGAATACCACAGGAACATGGGAACAGGGAGGTGTCTGGAAACGCTCAGGAAACTCAGAGGCGTCTGGAAATGCTCAGGAATCACGGAGGCGTCTGGAAACGCTCAGGGAGGCTTTATCTTCAGTAGAATGACCTGAAGATCTGGCAGGGGATGCTGGGAGTCGCCAGGCTATATAGCAGTGCCGGGATGCCAGAGCCAATAAGGAGGATGCTGGCCCTTTAAATTCTTGGAGAGCCTGGCGTGCGGGACCCAAGCGGAGCCAGGAGCCTTGGAGAGGTGAGTATCGTCCTGGGGGAGCGGGGGCAGCACGTAGTGGCGCACATGGATCGTGGGGTCACCCGTGACACTACTGATACCTTAAAAAAACCTATACAAATCTGGTGTCTTCATAATTGTAGTGACTCAAAAAAATAAAGTTGAGATGTCACTTGGAACGGACAGTGCAAGTTGCAAAAACAAAGCCCACAAGAAAATGGCACAAATGTGTTTTTTTATCGCATTGGGAATATTTTTCCAGCTTTCCAGTGCAAGGCATGTAATATAAAATGCTGCAACTAGGAAGTACAATCTGTTATGCAGAAAATAAGCCCTCATACATCTCTGTACATGAAAAATAATATATATATATATATATATATATATATATATATATATATATATATATATTTTTTAAGTTGGGGAGCGTACAACAGAAACAAAAAAATGGAAAAAGTCTATTGGCTGGAAGATTTTAAGGACCCAAATCTTTTAAACCCATGTTCTTCATGTAAGTGGGAAATCTTGGTTGATAAATTTTGCATGTATTTATGAAAAAATGGAAAATTTTAAAAATGCTATTTTCAGAATTTTATTGTTTTGCTTTTCAGACAGATAATCCAACCATCTAATTAGTAACTGAATTCAACCTATTGTCTGCTTTATGTTGGCTTCACTTTTTATGTTATTCTATTTTATATGGAAGTTTCAGAAAAATTTCTGAATAAATCATTTTGGAAAGCAATTTATTTATATAGGCGGTTTTTGAGAGTCCTATTTATTAGAACCCCCCAAAGCACCAAATTTTTAAAACCATACCCCTCAGATTATTCAAAATAGACTTTGGGAAGCTTTAACCCCTCCCTATACCGGATCCAATGCCGGTTCAACTCAAAATCTGAGCCGAACCGGCATCGGCAAACACGGGTTGCCGGCTGTAACATATAGCTGACACCCTAGTGTAACACTCGTTTTCGGGGTGGGGGGGGGTCTATCGTTACTATAGTAACCCTTGAGTTGCCTGTAAGAACTGCCTGTAAGATGGCGTCAGCAGAGTGTCAGCCTATGCACTGCCAATACCCTGCAATACATGATTATTGCAGAGTATTATCATAAAACAAGCAATCAGATGATTGCTTGTTCATGTCCCATGGTGGAAACTGTAAAAAAGTAAAAAAAATGTTATTCAATAAAAAATAAAGTAAGAAATCAATAAAAATGCCCATAAGCCCCATTACATATAAAGAGACATATAAACAAAAAAAGTCTGTCATAACACAAACCCCACATATATAGTATCACCGCGTCTGTAACAACCCGTAGAATAAAAGTAAATAATTATGTTACAAACCCTCCAAAAATCATGATTTTTACCTATTTAATCCTACAAATAATGCTATAAAAAGCGATCAAAAAAACATATGTACTCCAGGATGATACTGGTGCAAAGTACAACATGTCCCTCAAAAAACAAGCTATCAACCAGCTCATTAGCCAAAAAAGTAAAAATGTTATGCCACTTGGAAGACGGCAATGCAAAAATTATAGATTTTTCCCACATTAGGGTTTTATTTGACAAATTTAGTAAAACGTAAGAAAAAATATTCATGTATGGTATCCCCGTAATCAAACTGACCCATAGAATAAAGATAACATGATTATTAGGCTTTACGGTGAAGACCAAAAAAAAAATTTTCAACAATAGGGGATACCAGTCCCAAAATGGTAACACTGGAAAAAGCATCACTTCCCCCCCAAAAAATGCCACATGGCCCCAATAACGAAAAAGCTAAAATTTTATAGCCTGCAAAAGGGGCCAATGAGGAAACTAAAATCCTGGAAGCTGCAGGGCGTTCCTTCCCTACTGTGCCTCGCTGTGCGCCCATAAAACATGTACTCGGGAGAAATTGTAGAACAAAATGTTTGGTGGGTTTTCTCTTTTTATCTTTTGGAAATGTGTAAATTTTCGGGCTAAATGAACGTATAACCGACAAAATTTGACCATTCTAAATTTCACCTCCATTTTGATGTAATTACTATGAAGATCTCAAGGGGTTAACAATCTTCCTAAAAGCTGTTTCTGATAGTTTGAGGGGTGCAGATTTGAAAATGGGTTGATTATATAGGAGGTTTTGGATGCTAAATATGTAAAATTTCATTCAAAACTGTATTTATCCCCAAAATAGTCAATTCTGAAAATCCGCAAAAGCGATATTTGATTTGTAAGCCGCGTGACGTCAAAATAAATTATCCCAACATTTCAAAAATTATGAAAATGTAAAGTAGAAACATGGGAAATGTTATTCAGAAATGTATTTAGGTGGTAAACCTATCTGTCTGAAAATGCAATGATTTCGAATTTCGAAAATGGCAAATTTTTAAAAAAATTCATAATATTTTCTTTTTTTTGTAAATAAACGCAAAACTTATCAGCCAAAATTTACTACTAAAATAAAGTACAACATGAGGGGAAAAAGCAGTCTCAGAATCGTTTAGATAGGTAACAATGTTCAAAAGGTATAACCATATACACTCACCGGCCACTTTATTAGGTACACCTGTCCAACTGCTCGTTAACACTTAATTTCTAATCAGCTAATCACATACCAGCAAGTGCATTTAGGCATGTAGACATGGTCAAGACAATCTCCTGCAGTTCCAACCGAGCATCAGTATGGGGAAGAAAGGTGATTTGAGTGCCTTTGAACGTGGCATGGTTGTTGGTGCCAGAAGGGCTGGTCTGAGTATTTCAGAAACTGCTGATCTACTGGGATTTTCACGCGCAACCATCTCTAGGGTTTACAGAGAATGGTCCGAACAAGAAAAAAACATCCAGTGAGCGGCAGTTCTGTGGGCGGAAATGCCTTGTTGATGCCAGAGGTCAGAGGAGAATGGGCAGACTGGTTCGAGCTGATAGAAAGGCAACAGTGACTCAAATCGCCACCCGTTACAACCAAGGTAGGCAGAAGAGCATCTCTGAACGCACAGTACATCGAACTTTGAGGCAGATGGGCTACAGCAGCAGAAGACCACACCGGGTGCCACTCCTTTCAGCTAAGAACAGGAAACAGAGGCTACAATTTGCACCAGCTCTTCGAAATTGGACAGTAGAAGATTGGAAAAACGTTGCCTGGTCTGATGAGTCTCGATTTTTGCTGTGACATTCGGATGGTAGGGTCAGAATTTGGTGTCAATAGAGATGAGCGAGCACTAAAATGCTCGGGTACTCGTTATTCGAGACTAACTTTTCCCGATGCTCGAGTGCTCGTTTCGAGTAACGAGCCCCATTGAAGTCAATGGGAGACTCGAGCATTTTTCAAGGGGACCAAGGCTCTGCACAGGGAAGCTTGGCCAAACACCTGGGAACCTCAGAAAAGGATGGAAACACCACGGAAATGGACAGGAAACAGCAGGGGCAGCATGCATGGATGCCTCTGAGGCTGCTTAATCGCACCATTATGCCAAAATTATGGGCAACAGCATGGCCATGACAGAGTGACCGAATGAGGCTAGATAGCATCTAAAACATCCAATAATTGACCCTGACACTATAGGGGACGGCATGCAGAGGCAGCGGCAGCGGCAGCAGCGGCAGGCTAGAGAGTGTCATGGCAACATACCCTAAATGGACTCAGGCTTCAAACCAATGGGTGGCAGAGAGGAACCAAAGGAGGTGAGCAAGAAGCGCTCAAATAATATCGGTACATGATAAAAGTTTGCCAGTATATTTTGTGGATTACACAGCAGGGTGGCGACAAAGTTAACATGGAAGCCATGAAAACAATCCAAAATTCTGCCTGACACAGCTCGTTTGATAAGGGGACCATGTATGGAGGCAGTGAACTAGTAGTAGATTAAAGGTGCTGCAGTTAAAACTATGTTAGTTGGATCTTGGCATGGAGCTGGCGCTCCGCTGCCAGGCGAGCTTTCGCCAATCCAAGCCCCTGTCTCTAGGCTACTCCCCAAACAGCACTTCTAAGAACCTTTTGTATAAGATCAAGTGTAGTAGCGTTCTTATAAGTTTGGGATATGGCGGGTGAGGGGAATGTAAACATCTGCGCAAGAAGCGCTGAAATAATATCCGTAAATGAAAAAAGTTTTCCAGTATATTTTGTGGCTTACACAGCACGGTGGCGACAAAGTTAACAAGTTTGATGTGGAATGCCCTGTAATAGCTCTTGGGCGGTGTGCCTTTTATCACCTAGGCTCAGCAGTTTGAGCACCGCCTGCTGTCGCTTAGCGACGTCACTGCTGCTGTGCCTAGAGCTACCGACTGATGGCGCCATGCCCACGGATGGTAATTCGGAGGAGGTGGAGGAGGGGTGGGAGGAGGAGGAGGCATAGTAGGCCTGAAACACCTGGACCGAGGTAGGCCCCGCAATCCTCTGCGTCGGCAGTATATGACCAGCCCCAGGGTCAGACTCGGTCCCAGCCTGCACCAAGTTAAGTGTAGTAGCGTTCTTATAAGTTTGGAATATGGCGGGTGAGGGGAATGTAAACAGATGCGAAAGAAGCGCTGAAATAATATCCGTAAATGGTAAAAGTTTGCCAGTATATTTTGAGGATTACACAGCAGGGTGGCGACAAAGTTAACGAGTTTGTTGTGGAAGCCATGAAAACAACCCAAAATTCTGCCTGACACAGCACGTTTGATAAGGCGGCCATGTATGGAGGCAGTGAACTAGTAGTAGATTAAAGGTGCTGCAGTTAAAACTATGTTAGTTGGTTCTTGGCATGGAGCTGGCGCTCCGCTGCCAGGCGAGCTTTCGCCAATCCAAGCCCCTGTCTCTAGGCTACTCCCCAAACAGCACTTCTAAGAACCTTTTGTATAAGATCAAGTGTAGTAGCGTTCTTATAAGTTTAGGATATGGCGGGTGAGGGGAATGTAAACAGATGCGCAAGAAGTGCTGAAATAATATCCGTAAATGGTAAAAGTTTGCCAGTGTATTTTGTGGATAACACAGCAGGGTGGCGACAAAGTTAACAACTTTGATGTGGAATCCATGAAAACAACCCAAATTTCGGCCTGACACACCTCGTTTGATAAAGGGACGATGTATGGAGGCAGCTATATGGACGACTTTTGGAGGTAGCAATGGAGACAACGTGTGGAGGCTGCTATGGAGACAATTCAATTTGGATAGTGCCTGTATGTGGCAGTCCAAAAAAGTTTTCAAACCAGAGGAGCAGGTAGGTGGCCCTCCATAAAAATGGAATAGATTGAGTGCCTGTATGTGGCAGTCCAAAAAAGTTTTCAAACCAGAGGAGCAGGTAGGTGGCCCTCCAGAAAAATGGAATAGATTGAGTGCCTGTATGTGGCAGTCCAAAAAAGTTTTCAAACCAGAGGAGCAGGTAGATGGCCCTCCAGAAAAATTGAATAGATTGAGTGCCTGTATGTGGCAGTCCAAAAAAGTTTTCAAACCAGAGGAGCAGGTAGGTGGCCCTCCAGAAAAATTGAATAGATTGAGTGCCTGTATGTGGCACTCCCAAAAATTGTTTAAAACAGAGGACCGGGTCGGTGGCCCTCCATAAAAATTAAATGCATAAAGTACTATAGCTAGAGCCAGTGGGCCCTGTCAAAAAATAGCCAGTTTCCTCTGCTTTACTGTACAAAGAGGAGGAGAAGGAGGAAAATGAGGAGGAGGAGGAGTGGATAAATTATTCAGGTTGAGCTTCCTTCACCTGGTGGAGATTGGAAATTAGGAGAAATCCAGGCTTTATTCATCTTGATAAGCGTCAGCCTGTCAGCGCTGTCAGTCGACAGGCGTGTACGCTTATCGGTGATGATGCCACCAGCTGCACTGAAAACCCGCTCGGACAAGACGCTAGCGGCAGGGCAGGCAAGAACCTCCAAGGCGTACAGCGCCAGTTCGTGCCACATGTCCAGCTTTGAAACCCAGTAGTTGTAGGGAGCTGTGTGATCATTTAGGACGATGGTATGGTCAGCTACGTACTCCCTCACCATCTTTCTGTAAAGATCAGCCCTACTCTGCCGAGACTGGGGACAGCTGACAGTGTCTTGCTGGGGTGACATAAAGCTGGCAAAAGCCTTGTAAAGCGTACCCTTGCCAGTGCTGGACAAGCTGCCTGCTCGCCTACTCTCCCTCGCTACTTGTCCCGCAGAACTACGCACTCTGCCGCTAGCGCTGTCAGAAGGGAAATACTGTTTCAGCTTGTGCACCAGGGCCTGCTGGTATTCATGCATTCTCACACTCCTTTCCTCTCCAGGGATGAGAGTGGAAAGATTTTGCTTGTACCGTGGGTCCAGGAGAGTGAACACCCAGTAATCGGTGCTGGAATAAATTCTTTGAACGCGAGGGTCACGGGATAGGCAGCCTAGCATGAAATCTGCCATATGCGCCAGAGTACCAACGCGTTAGAATTCACTCCCCTCACTGGCCTGACTGTCCATTTCCTCCTCCTCCAACTCCTCTTCTTCTGCCCATACACGCTCAACAGTGAAGGACTCAACAATGGTCCCCTCTTGTGTCTCGCCAACATTCTCCTCCTCTTCCTCCTCATCCTCCTCCACCTCCACCTCCTCCGATATGCGCTGAGAAACAGACCTAAGGGTGCTTTGGCTATCAACAAGGGAATCTTCTTCCCCCGTCTCTTGTGAGGAGCGCAAAGCTTCCGACTTCATGCTGACCAGAGAGTTTTTCAACAGGCCAAGCAGCGGGATGGTGAGGCTGATGATGGCGGCATCGCCACTGACCATCTGTGTTGACTCCTCAAAGTTACTCAGCACCTGACAGATATCAGACATCCACGTCCACTCCTCATTGTAGACTTGAGGAAGCTGACTGACCTGACTACCAGTTCTGGTGGAAGTTGACATCTGGCAGTCTACAATCGCTCGGCGCTGCTGGTAAACTCTGGATAACATGGTCAGTGTTGAATTCCACCTCGTGGGCACGTCGCACAACAGTCGGTGAGCGGGCAGTTGGAGGCGGCGCTGCGCTGCCCTGAGAGTGGCAGCATCTGTGCTGGACTTCCTGAAATGCGTACAGATGCGGCGCACCTTCGTGAGCAAATCAGCCAGATTGGGGTATGTCTTGAGGAAACGCTGAACTATCAGATTTAACACATGGGCCAGGCATGGCACATGTGTCAGTCTGCCGAGTTGCAGAGCCGCCACCAGGTTACGGCCGTTGTCACACACAACCATGCCTGGCTTCAGGTTCAGCGGTGCCAGCCACAGATCAGTCTGCGCCGTGATGCCCTGTAATAGTTCTTGGGCGGTGTGCCTTTTATCGCCTAGGCTCAGCAGTTTGAGCACCGCCTGCTGTCGCTTAGCGACGGCACTGCTGCTGTGCCTAGAGCTACCGACTGATGGCGCCATGCCCACGGATGGTCGTTCAGAGGAGGAGGTGGAGGAGGGGTGGGAGGAGGAGGAGGCATAGTAGGCCTGAAACACCTGGACCGAGGTAGGCCCCGCAATCCTCGGCGTCGGCAGTATATGACCAGCCGCAGGGTCAGACACGGTCCCAGCCTCCACCAAGTTAACCCAATGTGCCGTCAGCGATATATAGTGGCGCTGCCCGGCAGCACTCGTCCACGTGTCCGTGGTCAGGTGGACCTTGTCAGAAACGGCGTTGGTCAGGGCACTGATTATGTTGTCTGACACGTGCTGGTGCAGGGCTGGGACGGCACATCGGGAAAAGTAGTGGCGGCTGGGGACCGAATACCGAGGGGCGGCCGCCGCCATGAGGCTGCGAAAGGCCTCGGTCTCTACTAGCCTATAGGGCAGCATCTCCAGGCTTAGCAATCTGGAGATGTGCACATTAAGGGCTTGGGCGTGCGGGTGGGTTGCACTATATTTGCGTTTCCGCTCCAGCGTCTGGGGTATGGAGAGCTGAACGCTGGTGGATGCTGTGGAGGATCGTGGAGGCGACGATGGGGTTTTTGTGGCAGGGTCCTGGGCAGGGGGCTGACTATCAGCTGACACAGGGGAAGGAGCAGTGGTGTGCACGGCCGTAGGTGAACGCGCTTGTTGCCACTGAGTGGGGTGTTTAGCATTCATATGCCTGCGCATACTGGTGGTAGTTAAGCTATTAGTGGTGGAACCCCTGCTGATCCTGGTTTGGCAAATGTGGCACACCACAGTCCGTCGGTCATCCGGTGTTTCCTTAAAGAACCTCCAGACTTCTGAAAATCTAGCCCTCGCCGCAGGAGCCCTCGCCACGGGAGCTTCACTAGTTGACACATTTGGCGCTGATGCACCAGCTCTGGCCCTGCCTCTCCGTCTGGCCCCACCACTGCCTCTTCCAACCTGTTCTGGTCGAGGACTCTCCTCCGTCTCAGAAGCACTGTGTTCACCCGGCCTCTCAACCCAGCTTGGGTCTGTCACCTCATCATCCTCCGATCCCTCAGTCTGCTCCCCCCTCGGACTTCCTGCCCTGACAACAACTTCCCCACTGTCTGACAACCGTGTCTCCTCATCGTCGGACACCTCTTTACACACTTCTTCCAGTACGTCAACAAGGTCATCATCACCCACAGACTGCGACTGGTGGAAAACCTGGGCATCGGAAAATTGCTCATCAGCAACCGGACAAGTGGTTTGTGACTGTGGGAAGGGTCCAGAAAACAGTTCCTCAGAGTATGCCGGTTCAAATGGCAAATTTTGCTGGGAGGGGGCAGACTGGGAGGGAGGAGGCTGAGGTGCAGGAGCTGGAGGAGTGGCGATTTCGGTGACATGGGTGGACTGCGTGGAAGACTGACTGGTGGACAAATTGCTCGAAGCATTGTCGGCAATCCACGACATCACCTGTTCGCACTGTTCTGGCCTCAACAGTGCTCTACCACGAGTCCCAGTAACTTCAGACATGAACCTAGGGAGTGTAGCTCTGCGGGGTTCCCCTGCTCCCTCATAAGCAGGGGTCAGAGGCCGTGGTCCTGGGCGGGGTGAGACACTCACCCCGCCCAGGACCACGGCCTCTGACCCCTGCAGTAGTTGGACGCCCACGTCCCCGCCCTCGTCCTCTACCCCTAGCCCTCGGGTTAAACATTTTGAAAATGAGAGTTATAACTTTAATTTTTTTTTAACTTTTTTTTGTGTTTTTTTTTTTTTTGTGTGTTTTTTAGTTTTTAAAACCAAACGATGCTATCCTATTGCTATGGCTATTTTCTAGCCAAGTATGAAAGCACACTGCTATGCCAGATGAGATGACACTGAGTTATTAAAAAAATAAACGTAAAATAAAAAAGGAAATGGCAGACTGTGCCTAATTGAAATCCAACCCCGGGCCCTAATAAATTTTCCCACTTCGGTCTTTGCGATGGATATGTGCGTCACTAAGCGCAAAACACAGTGGTCGCAAGTCTCACTACAAATTGCTCACAATTTGCTAGTAGATGCACTGCAGCAACTACAGCCACCAGCAGATCAACCAGAAATCAAATATATATAACGCTACTGTAGGCGTAAGTAAGCCGTTTGGATTCTCCTATGGCTATTTTCTAGCCAAGTATTAAAGCACACTACTATGCCAGATGAGATGACGCTGAGTTATGAAAAAAATAAACGTAAAATAAAAAAGGAAATGGCAGACTGTGCCTAATTGAAATCCAACCCCGGGCCCTAATAAATTTTCCCACTTCGGTCTTTGCGATGGATATGTGCGTCACTAAGCGCAAAACACAGTGGTCGCAAGTCTCACTCCAAATTGCTCACAATTTGCTAGTAGATGCACTGCAGCAACTACAGCCACCAGCAGATCAACCAGATATCAAATATATATAACGCTACTGTAGGCGTAAGTAAGCCGTTTGGATTCTCCTATGGCTATTTTCTAGCCAAGTATTAAAGCACACTACTATGCCAGATGAGATGACGCTGAGTTATGAAAAAAATAAACGTAAAATAAAAAAGGAAATGGCAGACTGTGCCTAATTGAAATCCAACCCCGGGCCCTAATAAATTTTCCCACTTCGGTCTTTGCGATGGATATGTGCGTCACTAAGCGCAAAACACAGTGGTCGCAAGTCTCACTCCAAATTGCTCACAATTTGCTAGTAGATGCACTGCAGCAACTACAGCCACCAGCAGATCAACCAGAAATCAAATATATATAACGCTACTGTAGGCGTAAGTAAGCCGTTTGGATTCTCCTATGGCTATTTTCTAGCCAAGTATTAAAGCACACTACTATGCCAGATGAGATGACGCTGAGTTATGAAAAAAATAAACGTAAAATAAAAAAGGAAATGGCAGACTGTGCCTAATTGAAATCCAACCCCGGGCCCTAATAAATTTTCCCACTTCGGTCTTTGCGATGGATATGTGCGTCACTAAGCGCAAAACACAGTGGTCGCAAGTCTCACTCCAAATTGCTCACAATTTGCTAGTAGATGCACTGCAGCAACTACAGCCACCAGCAGATCAACCAGAAATCAAATATATATAACGCTACTGTAGGCGTAAGTAAGCCGTTTGGATTCTCCTATGGCTATTTTCTAGCCAAGTATTAAAGCACACTACTATGCCAGATGAGATGACGCTGAGTTATGAAAAAAATAAACGTAAAATAAAAAAGGAAATGGCAGACTGTGCCTAATTGAAATCCAACCCCGGGCCCTAATAAATTTTCCCACTTCGGTCTTTGCGATGGATATGTGCGTCACTAAGCGCAAAACACAGTGGTCGCAAGTCTCACTCCAAATTGCTCACAATTTGCTAGTAGATGCACTGCAGCAACTACAGCCACCAGCAGATCAACCAGAAATCAAATATATATAACGCTACTGTAGGCGTAAGTGAGCCGTTTGGATTCTCCTATGGCTATTTTCTAGCCAAGTATTAAAGCACACTACTATGCCAGATGAGATGACGCTGAGTTATGAAAAAAATAAACGTAAAATAAAAAAGGAAATGGCAGACTGTGCCTAATTGAAATCCAACCCCGGGCCCTAATAAATTTTCCCACTTCGGTCTTTGCGATGGATATGTGCGTCACTAAGCGCAAAACACAGTGGTCGCAAGTCTCACTCCAAATTGCTCACAATTTGCTAGTAGATGCACTGCAGCAACTACAGCCACCAGCAGATCAACCAGAAATCAAATATATATAACGCTACTGTAGGCGTAAGTAAGCCGTTTGGATTCTCCTATGGCTATTTTCTAGCCAAGTATTAAAGCACACTACTATGCCAGATGAGATGACACTGAGTTATGAAAAAAATAAACGTAAAATAAAAAAGGAAATGGCAGACTGTGCCTAATTGAAATCCAACCCCGGGCCCTAATAAATTTTCCCACTTCGGTCTTTGCGATGGATATGTGCGTCACTAAGCGCAAAACACAGTGGTCGCAAGTCTCACTCCAAATTGCTCACAATTTGCTAGTAGATGCACTGCAGCAACTACAGCCACCAGCAGATCAACCAGAAATCAAATATATATAACGCTACTGTAGGCGTAAGTAAGCCGTTTGGATTCTCCTATGGCTATTTTCTAGCCAAGTATTAAAGCACACTACTATGCAAGATGAGATGACACTGAGTTATTAAAAAAATAAACGTAAAATAAAAAGAAACTGGCAGACTGTGCCTAATTGAAATCAAACCCCTAATAAATTTTCCCACTTTGGTGTTTGAGGTGGATATGTGTGTCACTAAGAGCTAAACACAACGGTAGCAAGTCCCCCTGCTAATTCCTCACAATATGGTACTAGCTGCACTACTAGTGCCAGCAAGCCCAGCCACAAGCAAATAAAAAAAAAAAGTATAACGTTATTGTAGCCCTAAGAAGGGCTGTTGGGTTGTTGTAGAATCACTCCTGCCTAACAGTAAGCTAATAGAACACCCTAACGCTTTCCCTGACCAGCAGCAGCTCTCTCCCTAGCGGCATCCAGACAGAGAATGATCCGAGCAGCGCGGGCAGCGGCTAGTCTATCCCAGGGTCACCTGATCTGGCCAGCCAACCACTGCTATCGACGTGTAAGGGTACCACGTCATGCTGGGTGGAGTGCAGAGTCTCCTGGCTTGTGATTGGCTCTGTTTCTGGCCGCCAAAAAGCAAAACGGCGGGAGCTGCCATTTTCTCGAGCGGGCGAAATACTCGTCCGAGCAACGAGCAGTTACGAGTACGCTAATGCTCGATCGAGCATCAAGCTCGGACGAGTATGTTCGCTCATCTCTAGGTGTCAACAACATGAAAGCATGGATCCATCCTGCCTTGTATCAACGGTTCAGGCTGGTGGTGGTGGTGTCATGGTGAGGGGAATATTTTCTTGGCACTCTTTGGGCCCCTTGGTACCAATTGAGCATCGTTGCAACGCCACAGCCTACCTGAGTATTGTTGCTGACCATGTCCATCCCTTTATGACCACAATGTACCCAACATCTGATGGCTACTTTCAGCAGGATAATGCGCCATGTCATAAAGCTGGAATCATCTCAGACTGGTTTCTTGAACATGACAATGAGTTCACTGTACTCAAATGGCCTCCACAGTCACCAGATCTCAATCCAATAGAGCATCTTTGGGATGTGGTGGAAGGGGAGATTCGCATCATGGATGTGCAGCCGACAAATCTGCGGCAACTGTGTGATGCCATCATGTCAATATGGACCAAAATCTCTGAGGAATGCTTTCAGCACCTTGTTGAATCTATGCCACGAAGAATTGAGGCAGTTCTGAAGGCAAAAGGGGGTCCAACCCGTTACTAGCATGGTGTACCTAATAAATTGGCCAGTGAGTGTAAAGCAACGCAAGTCAGAATCCAAATAATGGGGCTGAGTCTTAAGCTACTAAATGCCTGCGTCATTAAGGGGTTAAGAATCTCATGGAGGTTCTAGTTAGAATTTTGTACATTTGACAAGAAAATGTTTATTTAGCCCTAAAACTTACACATGTATGCTAAATAAAAAGAGAAAACAAATCTCTAAATTTGTTATTCTCTCTACTGACCTCTAAGTTGCCATGTACATTTTTCAGAAGGTCAATCTTGTGTTTTTAGCCCTGCTGGACTGGGCTAGAAGAATCTACATATAATATGTTAAAGGGGCCATATTTGCACTTGGATCCTAATTTCTTAGTGGTGAAATCTCCCATTTTGACACATGTATTTCACAGCTATAAAATTAAATACACATTGTCCCCTTACTCTTCCCTTTTTAACTCCCCAAATTCTTCTACATCTACTAGACTGGTCCTACTCCTCTGCCTGTTGTAATTCCTCTAAATGTAGTAGCCTTTAACTTAGTCTCACATGCAGTGCTCATTGTATAATATATATTAGGTATACTAGTAGACAAAGAAGAAACACTGTAAATACCAAAAATCCATCAATGCAAAAAACAACTGTATTGAGTATAAATAATAAAATCACAATTCATCATAAAAAGGTGAATTGGGGATGCTTCCCTCTAAACAGTGATAGCGTTGCTTGAATTGTAATCCAAGATGGAAAAATTGTGTTATTAAAGATTACACGGTACAATTAGTGAAAAATATATGACGTTTTGGCCCCAGTCCAGGCTTTTGTCAAACACTATAACACAAGGTAAAAATATTATAAATTAAGAATCATAGAAAGGTAAGTACACGACATTCTAGAGTTGAAGGCCAAGTACAGCGTATGGCAATACCAAATGAATGAAGGAGCATGAATATGCAAACTAATATTAACAACAGAAGTAACAATTAGGTCCCTGGTTATCTTATGCAATATTAATATGCATGTATAAGGATAATACATGATGGTAGAAATGGTATCTGTATATAGATATATCTTACTGTAAAGCTATAACATATGTAAAGTCAACAGTATTCTCTGAGGTTCTTGGTAGCAAACAGGCCAACTCAAGCCATCTATAGGATAAGATAACAAGAAATAAGTAGACATATTACCAGGCCGTTTAGAAGGAGGTTTTAGGAATATATGGACTGCAGTGAAATAAAGCCCAGGCTATTTCAACTAGATGTTTCTCCCAGAGGTAGAAACATATGGACTGATGACTAAGTCCAGCTAGTGGCAGTTCGGACTACAAAGAGAACTGCTCATGGGGATAGTTCTAGGACCTATAGGAATTGGTGGGTTATGGGAAAGTTGAGCTGATGATGATAGAGTTATATAACTGATATCACCCTAAAAAGTAGCAGATTGAAAATCCATAACACATGATACATTAGTCTTTAAATTGTGCCTGGGTTGTAAAGGAATATTAAGACTTAATATAAAGACTTAATAAATTATATATTTATAAACCACTTAATGACAAGGCCTGAAAAGGTTTTAACGACCGGACATTTATAGCAAATTTGCAGACGTAGCAGTTTAAGGGCCATAACTTAATTTTTGTCTGCTGCCTTAATAAAAATTTAAGGAATATAAGAACTAGTTTAAATGTAAAAGATTATTTTTTTTCGGATTTTTTTAAATTTTTTGTTTTATTCAGGGTAAAAGTTGCAAAATGTGGGAAAAGTGTAGTGAATAGTATAATGTATAGGATTTTTTGCAAATTTTTTGTATAGGAAATATTTATGTGTATTTTTACATATTTTATGCGTGCATAGTTCTTAACTGTGTACAGTATGTACAAAAGGTATTCAGACTCCTTTAAACTTTCACTATTTGCTTCATTGCAGCCAATAGGTAAGATCAAAAAAGGGTTTTTTGCTCATTAACCACAGCCAAACTATTTTGTGTATTTCCGTCCTGACTAAAGCTTTATGACAATACAAAGATGTTATCATTGCTTCAGGACTACTCAGTGTAAAATTACAGTGAGATATTTGAGGAAGGTTATGGCATGTGTCTGTATCCTATGTGGTAAGTGCAGCTTTTGTGGTGCAGCAGAAAACCACTAAAATCAGACATGTAATAAAGTAAAACAAGGGCATCATTTTTTCACTGTAGTATGTAAATAATCAAAGTCCTTTATTGGAGTAAATATATGGTGTAAGAGAAAGTAAACTCAAATACTAAAAAAGTTAATTATCCTCCTTTGTCACTGTACATATAAGAAAAAAAAAAAATATATATATATATATATACTCACCGGCCACTTTATTAGGTACACCATGCTAGTAACGGGTTGGACCCCCTTTTGCCTTCAGAACTGCCTCAATTCTTCGTGGCATAGATTCAACAAGGTGCTAGAAGCATTCCTCAGAGATTTTGGTCCATATTGACATGATGGCATCACAAAGTTGCCGCAGATTTGTCGGCTGCACATCCATGATGCGAATCTCCTGTTCCACCACATCCCAAAGATGCTCTATTGGATTGAGATCTGGTGACTGTGGAGGCCATTTGAGTACAGTGAACTCATTGTCATGTTCAAGAAACCAGCCTGAGATGATTCCAGCTTTATGACATGGCGCATTATCCTGCTGAAAGTAGCCATCAGATGTTGGGTACATTGTGGTCATAAAGGGATGGACATGGTCAGCAACAATACTCAGGTAGGCTGTGGCGTTGCAACGATGCTCAATTGGTACCAAGGGGCCCAAAGAGTGCCAAGAAAATATTCCCCACCATGACACCACCACCACCAGCCTGAACCGTTGATACAAGGCAGGATGGATCCATGCTTTCATGTTGTTGACGCCAAATTCTGACCCTACAATCCGAATGTCGCAGTAGAAATCGAGACTCATCAGACCAAGCAATGTTTTTCCAATCTTCTACTGTCCAATTTCGATGAGCTTGTGCAAATTGTAGCCTCAGTTTCCTGTTCTTAGCTGAAAGGAGTGGCACCCGGTGTGGTCTTCTGCTGCTGTAGCCAATCTGCCTCAAAGTTCGACGTACTGTGCGTTCAGAGATGCTCTTCTGCCTACCTTGGTTGTAACGGGGGGGATTTGAGTCACTGTTGCCTTTCAGCTCGAACCAGTCTGCCCATTCTCCTCTGACCTCTGGCATCAACAAGGCATTTCTGCCCACAGAACTGCCGCTCACTGGATGTTTTTTCTTTTTCGGACCATTCTCTGTAAACCCTAGAGATGGTTGTGCGTGAAAATCCCAGTAGATCAGCAGTTTCTGAAATACTCAGACCAGCCCTTCTGGCACCAACAACCATGCCACGTTCAAAGGCACTCAAATCACCTTTCTTCCTCATACTGATGCTCGGTTTGAACTGCAGAAGATTGTCTTGACCATGTCTACATGCCTAAATGCACTGAGTTGCCGCCATGTGATTGGCTGATTAGAAATTAAGTGTTAACGAGCAGTTGGACCTAATAAAGTGGCCGGTGAGTGTATATATACATATATATTAAATAAAGTGAACTTTGTTTTGGTAATTGAACCCGACATTGCGAAATACAGCGTTGCAAAATAAAACATAGCTATGTTGATGGGAACAATATAAAAGTTCCAGAGCAGCACAAAAACATGGGTGCAAATCCTTGAGACTATTGGCAATGTAGTCCCCAGTATATACTTCAGGAAATAGGCAGCACTCCAAACTTCAGGTAAAAAACAGTGCACATTTTCCAAGCATAGTGTTTGCAATCAACAACCCAACCAAACCTTCATTTCATTGGTCCATGGTTGGGGTGTGTAATACATCCAAAAAATACAAATATTCAATAATTCATTACATCAAATCATGTAATATCTTCAAAAAATATTGCAACCTATAATTTCTGTGTATATTATATGTATTGTGCAAAAATCCTGTTAAAAACATATGCATGTCCCACCTATCGGATTAAAGACATCACCCCCATCTCTACAACTCATTCATAAAATCAAAAACAACAATAACTTAAGTGGGTCACCTGTGTGTAGCCTCTGATGCCTGTATTGTTTGGCCGGAAGCCACATGTATTCCCGCTAATTGTATTATTTTGGTGTTGGGAGTGAAGTTCACCTTCCAGTTATGGCTCCCATCAGCTGGCTGTAACTCCAGTCAGCTGACTAGACCAGCCAGCACATGCGCACTAGGCTTATAACGTTGCGGAACACCATCTTGAAATGGGGCATAATGCCCCCAAGCTCCTGAGAAACCTGTGTTGGACCTTGTAAAGTTCAAATACTTACAAAACCCATACCCATATAATCAGAATCGGATGCACATTTGTGTGACTCAATACTCAGAAGAATACTGGTCCCACATTGCACAAGGTTCCCTGGTCACCCACAGGAATGGTTAACAGAGTTAATCCTCTCGGGGCACCTGGGATACCAACCCAGGTACTTGTATGTATTGTTGGGAAGGGGTAATAACCCCTAACTTGGGCCATCTAGGTTACTTTTATACTTGAAATCACAATTAAATAAAGTGTAAATATTAAGGTGCTCATATTAAGGTAGAACAAAAATGATAGTTGTATATATCTTGAGACATACTGGGGTTCCGTCCAACCAGAAATTTATTGGGGGCTTATATACCAGTTTTCTGGTGTACAAGCCATGAAATGTCAACTCCTTGCGCAATGCAAGTGTCACGGGTACTCCCTTGACCCCTGTCTCGGATCGCAGGTGCACCCGTGATTCCCCGGGGTCCTTTGGACGGCATCTCTCACCTTCCCCGGCTCACACGGCGTCCTCTGCTGCTCCCGCGGCTTGGCGAGCGTGTCCCCGTCTCCTAGGGTGTGCGCGCGCCGGCTCGCTAAGATGTAAAGAGCCAGTGCGTCATTAATTGGCGCTGGCCATTTAGCTAATTCTATATAAGCCTGCCTCTTTGTGCCTCACAGCCTGAGAGAAAGCTATTCTGCGATTTGCCTGTGATTCCTGCGTTCCTGTGTCTTCTGCGTTCCTTTGTCTCCTGTGTACCTGACCTCCTCCATGTTCCAGTGTTACCTGACCTCCTCCGTGTTCCTGTGTTACCTGACCTCCTCCGTGTTCCTGTGTTACCTGACCTCCTCCGTGTTCCTGTGTTACCTGAGATCCTCCGTGTTCCCGTATACCAGTGTTCCTCCGTGCTGCTGTCCTGTGTGCTGTGTTCCCGTACCCTCCTGCTTGGACCTCCTGTTGCTGACTCTGGACTGGACACCACCTCCATGCCAAGGGGGTGGGGAGCAAGATGGGCTTGTGAGGGGATACCAGGATCCTGGCATGGGCTATAGCAGAATTGTATGTCAGGGCTGGACCTGGTTTAGAATCCTTCTCAGTATTTTTGCCACATCATGCATTGGTGATGTCAGATGTAAGAGCACCCTGTCATGATAAATCCCCCCAATGAGTATCACCCACTTTAGTATCGCTTGCCTGTAGATAGGGGCTAAGACTGAGATTTAGCAATTTTGAGGTTTAGATTTGAAGCTATTCATCATATAGTTTAGATTTTTATCTTATGTTATCTTAGTTGAGTTGTACGACTATAGAAATGAAGCCTCTACAATATAGGGAATAAGTATCAGCGGGACCTGACACTACGAGGAGAGTACAAGGAGAGTACTACGAGCCAACTGTGCGCTGATACCATCACACTCGTGAGTACTCTCCTCATGCATTATTATTTTATTGATTGTTGTATGAGCCAATCTATTGTTGCTATTCAGCAAACTCCACCCTCCGATCCAACGATTGGTACTATCCTGGTATAGATATAAGATCAGCAGCAACATCATACTGCATTCAGTCCATATTTTGAAAAAGGGTCTATGACCCGAAATGCATTAATAGGACACTGTTATGATTTTTCTTTTGTATTTTAAGCTTTTGTATGCATTATGTCATTGATGAGTAATGAAATCATCTCTGAGACACAATCTTTGCTTTCTCTTGATTTCTCTTGATTGCGCTCCATAAGTGCTCCATTTTTTCTGTGTATAATATCAATCATTTTGGGGGTCAATACACCCTGTTTGTTGGCTTCTAAGATCCAAACACACAGGTGCTAAATTTTCTTTCTATACTAGACACTGCCCAGAAATGCAATTGGACCAAAAAGATTGAGACAGAGACTCCAAAACCTCAACAGACAGGTGCTGCATTTTATCTGAATAACACATAGTCCAAAAGTGTATTTGAATCAAAACCATTGGGAAAGTGACCCCAAAACATCAACAGATATAAGGGATATAGTTCATTAGTATTATCAGTTCAATAGATTAGATCATTTCATAAGGCAAACCTGGTCACATTGTTATGAGCAAGAAAAGCAAGAACCTAAAAGCTACTCTGATATAAATCTTCAAAAATCAATAGAAATCGGGGTCATATATTGCTTTAAAAGACAGAAAAAACTATTAGTTGCAGCTATTAAGGTACGACCTCTCCTAATACCTGTGTGAGGTTAGATCCTATAAATCTACAATGCAGTCACCTTAAATGCTTTTAACTTTCTGAAAGTTAAGTTCACTATTCCAAAATGTGCCAATATATTTGCATTGAAATTTACAGGCCCTATAAATAAATAAAACAATTAATCAATTTCTATTTCTTTCTTCTTCTTTATGAGACATTATAGGAACACCAATACTTTCAAAAGACAAAAATTGAATTGCCCCTAAATATAGATTTCAAAGATGATGTTTTATGGCAAGAAATTATATTGATCATCCATTAAAATGCAGAATGACTCTGAGATGGGGATGATTCATAGAGGCTGTAAAGATCATTCTTGTGAAGGCTTTGAAGTAAAGTTGTCCATTATGATTTTTTTTCTAATTAACCAATTAAATTTTAGATTAAATTTAAAAATTTGAGGTACAGTGATTTGGAGAAAGACTAAAGGCTATGAAGCCTGTGTACTGAAACAGATCCATTCCCAAATGAGTTGAGTGCAACTAGGTTTTTTAGAACTTTTAACTGAAAAAAAGTTGTGAGCATACAGCTCATGAAAAATAAAAAATATCTGGTGACTGATGACGAACCTGGTTCGGGTTACGAAACGCGTCTCCTAATATAATTACATTTTATTGTGATTTTAAATACAATTTTTATATCGGCTTTTAAAAAAATAAAGCTTTAAACCCTACCCACTGGCACCAAATGGGATTTTTTAAATCTTTTATGAGCTATACGCTCACAACGTTTAAAGTCCCCTTGTCTGCTGGTTTCATAGTAAAATCCTCATGAGACCTGTGCCAGGCCAGGGCTCAACGTTCCCAAGTGGTGACATTATCACTCGTTTTAGGATACAATTATGCCTTTACGTCTTTCATTACTTTACGATGGGTGAACAGACGGCCAAGAGAGTGACAAAGTGTTGATCTCACGTCACCCTTACAATCCTCAATCTCCAAGATCTGATTTGCTGCCTCATTATACAGTAGTAGAAAGTGTTCTCACTTTTGATGCTCAATAACACATTTGTATCTGTACTCTCTATTTGTACATGTTGAGTAGGTGGCATAAAGCCCATAAGAATCTATTCCTCTCTTGATACATCCCATTTGTCTCATTAATTTTATAGTATGAGATTTTACTAAATTGTGTTATTGCTTGCAAGGCGTAGGTCAAGGAGTTAATTGGATCATATAGGGGAAAAGGGGCAGCCCTGACGTGTGCCGTTCGTTAATATGAATGGGATAAAAAACCATTAGTGAAAACTTGTGCTAGAGGATTGGAATATAATGCCTTTATGGCATAGTGTATATTACAGATAATGCCAAATTTGTCTAGTACTGAAAAATACTCCCAGTTTTCTCTGTCAATCGCCTTTCGACAGTTAGGAACATACTTGTGTTTTTTTTTTATCTAGCGATGTTGGAGGATGTTAATAGTCCTTCTAGAATTGTCTGGTACTTGTCTACCTTGTGTGAAGCCAGCCTGATCGGGATGAATTAGGGATGGAATGATTGGTTCAAGCCTATTTTCTATTATCTTGGCATTAATTTTTATGTAATGGTTTAGGATCGATATTGATGTGTAATGTTTAGACACATCAGTCAGTTTATCTGGTTTCTGTATGTGACTATAAGTTCTGATAACAATTCACTAGAGAACTCTCCTTTTCCATAGCTAGGGGAAATAGGTTAGTGAGGTGTAGGATTAATGAGGGAGCAATTTTTTTATAATATTCACCCTGGAGACCATCTGGAGCCATTGCCTTGGAAACTATTCGATAATGGTGCATTAATGGCTTCCCTGGTAGCTATATTGTTGTTGGGGTTGTCCTTTAAGTTATAAAGTTCTTTATAGTATGTAGCAAAAGCTTCCGCTATGCCTCGAGGTGACATCATTTTTTCTTTTGTGTGAGGATGGGATATTAAGGGAATTTTAGATTTCAATGCTCTTTTTTCAAGTTTTTTGGCTAGTAAAGCCTCCATTTTCTGGTCTTGAGAGTAATATTTTGTTTTCATTTTTTTTAAATGTATAGGTGTTTAAATATAGATTGCATACATGGTCCCTGGCCATCATTACTTATAAGTTTTGTATTTGTGGTTAATTTTGAGTTGGCCTTCTAAGATTTCTATCTTTTTGATAGTGTTGTAGATTTCTCTACTTCTTTATTTATTTGCTCTTATCCCTATCTTAATCAGTTCTCCATGTATAAACTCTTTGTGTGTCATCCATACTGAAAATCTTCTCTGGTATTAAATGCAAGAAATTCTGTGGAGGCTGCCTCCAAGAATTTTGAATGTCAACTACTAGAGAAAACACATGTATTTGCTATCCACACAAAGTCATTTATACTAGACAGTTGGTCAGATAGCGTTAAGGTGATTGGTGCTTAATCTGACCAATGTATCGAACCAGTAGTTGTTTGTTCAGCCCTATCTAACATATCTTTACTGACTAAAAACATGTTGATTCTTGAATATGTGCTACGTCTATGGGAAAAGAAAGTATAGTCTTTCTCTGAGGCGTGCTGTATCGCCACAAATCGTATTATTCTTCATTCCATAGCCATGGGTGTAATAAGAATTCCCTTGTAGGAGATTTAGCAGTAGTGTCCAGTTCGAATGGGTTAATAGTATTGAAATCTCCGCACAATACCAATTCTCCTTCTATGTATTTATTTACTTGTTTCAGTAGTTTTTCCTAGAAATGTGCCTTGACCTGTGTTTGGAGAGTACACATTCACTAAGGTGTATGGAAGGTTGTTTATTAAACATACTACAATAATAAAATGACTCTGGGGATCAATAGCTTGTTTATGAACCGTTACTGCTAAGGTGGAGCGAAATTAGCACACCTCTTTTCTTTTGGAAGTACCATATATACTGGAGTATAAGCCTAGTTTTTCAGCACAAAAAAAATGTGCTGAAAACCCAAACTTGGCTCGAGAAAAAAAAATATATATCAAAACTCACCTTTCTGGCTTCTCCCGCTGCTGGATATATACTGTGACAGGGGGCTGGCTATAAACTGGGGCAGGGGGCAGGCTATATGCTGGGGGATATGGGCTGGCAGGCTATATACTGGGGGGCAGGTGCTTGCTATATACTATGGGGCAGGGTCCGGCTATATACTGGGGAGGCTGTGACCAATGTATTTTCCACTCTCGACTTATACTCGAGTCAATAGGTTTTCCCAGGTTTTTGTGGTAAAATTAGGGGCCCCGGCTTATACTTGGGTCAGCTTATACTCGAGTATATACGGTAAGTAGATTCTATTAACATAGAAAATTGGGGATGGGATGTTGTGGGTGGGGTTTTTTTACTTGTATGTGTCTCCTGAATGTAGAATATGTCTGATTTTTGTTTTTGAACTTCCCTTCAGAACAACAATCTTTTGTAGGGACTGTTCAATCCTTTTACATTAAGGGACATTATATTTATACCCATTTATATTGTGAAAAGTAGTGCTTTTGATTGGCTGCCCTTAAGTGGAAGATTAATGAAGAGGACCTCTAATGTCTGAAATGTGAGTGCAAAAGTGCATTAACCATTGTTATAATGTAATAAACATCATATTTATAAACATATTATCTCTAATAGTAGAGAAAAAAATTAAGGAATAAAAACAGAGAAACTAAAGATGTACAGATTATGAAGCACTTGCAATGGTGGAAACGTGACAAGGAGACTCCATTGTCAGTCCATCAGCTTGTATATATCAGTTATTGATGCTTGTAATTTGTGACTAGTTTGCTATTTGCTGCTCCGGATACAATCTTCTGGGTTCTTGTTTTTCTTTTGGAGGTAGTGTTTCCTTATAAGGTATATCCCACAATTTTTTTAATATGGAGTAGCCTTCCATGAGATTTTTTTATTGCAATCAGGGTGTTTTGATGTCTTACTAAAATCTTTGTTGGGAAGCCCTGTCTGTATGGGATGTTATTCTTCCTAAGTGCCGATTTTATTAGGGCTAATACTCTTCTTGAGTTGCTGCTGAGAGATCTGTGTACAGCTTTATAGAATCATATGGTGCTGGTAGAGTTTGCAGGTTTATCGATTTTGCCATCAATTGCTCTTTTACATGAAAAAATCTGGCAAGAACATCACGTGGTATTGAATCAGGGAGAGAACCTGGCTTAGGAACTCTGTGAGCTTGACCTATGCTCTACCTACGACAGGACTGGCAGGATTGTTTTAGTAAGCTTTTACACATAACTGTGTAAATGGATTCCTGGGACTGTTTCTGGTATACCCCTTAGCATTGTTCCTCCTATCTCTGTCCTCAGAATCTACCAGTTTGACCAAGTATAAGCCGAGATCCCTTATTTCAACACAAAAAACTGGTAAAACCTATTGACTCGAGTATAAGCCGAGGGTGGGAAATGCATTGGTTACAGCCTCCCAGTATATGGTCTGCAAGCCCCTGTAGCATACAGCCTGCCCAGCCCCTGTAGCATACAGCCTGCCCAGCCCCTGTAGCATACAGCCTGCCCAGCCCCTGTAGCATACAGCCTGCCCAGCCCCTGTAGCATACAGCCTGCCCAGCCCCTGTAGTAGGAAAAAAAATAACACTGTACTCATCTTTCCAATGTCCCCTGTAGGTCCTCGACTGTCTCAGACAGAAGAGGACCTACGGGTGACGTCAGAAAGGTGAGTTTTGTCTTTATGTTTTAGTTGACTCGAGTATAAGCCGAGTTAGGGTTTTTTAGCACAAATTTTGTGCTGAAAAACTAGGCTTATACTCGAGTATATAAGGTAACTTTTTCTTCTATGTCGTTGTAGAAGTTTACTAACTCATTGTGACCGTTTGTCAGAGACCCAATCATTTCTTACACATGTGACACTCTGCAGCTCGCGGTTGTTTCACCACTTACTTGTTGTGCCCCTTGTACTCCCCGGCATGTCTGCTATCTTGGGTGACCTTTAAGATTGTTTAGCCGCTGGTCTGGGTGCTGTAATGGGATGGTGTTGGATGGAGCTCCTTGTTCACATGGCCATCTTGGTCGGTAGCCAGGCCACGACCCCATTATTATTTTTTTTATTTTATTTACTGATGGCCTTAAAGAAGTATTCCCACAAAGACAATATTCTTTAATATACTCAGGATAACAAAATAACACATTTTCTAAAGCTACAGGGAGCAGAGCTAAGAGTATCATTGTGTTTTATATCCATCTCATGGATCTCCTCTGACTTTGGAAATGTCAACCTTCTTCCACTGTTGGCCCCTTTGAATCCTCCTTCTTAAGATAGCATTGACAGCAAAGATTGGGTGTTTTAGTGTGCACGACCTTTGTCGTGTCTTGCATTCTGTAGTACCTGGGTTGGCGTCATCCATGCTGCTGGAGTCTGATTCCGTTATCCAGAACTATGTAAGCTTATTATTTTGCCTTTGTTGTTTCCTTGTTATTTTGTCTCTTCAGTGAATAACATTCAAATACTAAATCTGACTCAAAGTCACATTTATCCCATTTTTTCTGCTTCACATTCATCTGTCTCAATGGCAACTTCTTTTTTAGTCTTTTTAAAAAATGGTGGTATTGTCCCCCATTTTTGTAGGGCTTTCCACTCTGAGGACTCTGCTGATTTCCTCGTACAACCTCAGTTAGTGATTCACCTTAAACAAACAGATTTTTTTGTCGGCTAACACCATCACTCGATGCTCAAGAGGTTTGGTACTTCGAATTTGAAGTGCACCCCCTTTGCCACACAGTTCAAAAAGCACAGCTGGATTTTCTCTGTCCATATTAAATGCTGCATCTGCAGTTTCGATATGCATGCTTGAATATTATTCAATATAAAACAGCATGTATGCTCAGGTATGCTCAGGATTTTAAATTAATAACATTATGCCTAAATGCCTCAAAAGATATGAGCTTAGGGCTCATAATATGTGCCAACAGCCCAAAATAATGCAGCAGATTTAATTCAAATAATGCAACATCCAGTTGTTCTCTGTGCCTCAAGGGTTGTTTATTGCTGTTGTTCCTCTTTTTGCCTACTTCTTTTACTGTAGAAGGTGTGGTTGGTAGAGGTGGTTATTTTCATTTTGCATTTTGCTATTTTTGTAAGTGAAATACTCTTGGCAAATACGAAAAGTAAAAAGGAGCAATCCATGATAACTAGCTTTTTAAACAGTTTTTTAACAGTTTTTTTTTTTGCTCAGTCCCTGAAAAGCTTGTCATCCAATATAATAGTGTACATGTAAGAATATATTAAGCAAATAGGAAAGGCTTATATTTTTGTGACAACTTATGTACTGGCATCATAATGCAGTGGTTGTGTTGTGTGGAGTGGTGGAATAAGCTAAAAAGTAATGCACTTGCATCCAGAACATTACTAACTGGCCGTCCAGACATTTGGTGAATGATGTCTATCATTAGGGGGTATCATAAGTTAGTAAGAGCTTGACTGTAGTACAAAACTCTCCACCTCAGTGGCTTTATAAATAAACAGTAAAAGTTCCCTAATACTTAAAGTCACCTTGATTAGATTGTAAAAAGAGAAAATTGTCCGCTAGTCTTGATATTCCTCCCCACTGGTGCACAACATGATTGTGCACCTTGATGAATTCAACCGCAGGTCCTGTCTAGAACTAAGTTATTACCTGTGACATGAACATGACTTCAGCCCGCTTTATGCCTGGTGAAGGTGGCAAGGGGAAAAGAAAATACTTGTCTGTTCAGCAGCAGCAAACTGGCATAAAAGGCATGAAAAATGACTATTTTAAGTGTTTTAAAGTGTTTTTTTTTTTACTATTACTTTTCTGTGTCAAAGCAACATTTTGCATTTCCTTGCATGACTTTTTGTTGAACTTGTTTGATTACATGTTTTTTTTTTATTTAATGCTCTTCCCTGCACTGGCCCTACAGAGTTCACCAACATTTTTGTGGTGCACGTGTAGCATAGGGCTTTCCCAGACTTTGCTTGTTAAATCAGGTGCACGGTCTGACTGAGCACTGGAACTCCCCATAATTTGTGTTGCATGGTGCCTAGTGCAGCTGTGCCATAAAACGGCCGCATGCGACACATTTGTGGTGCAGACACTTCTTGAATAACTGTGCAAGCAGTTTACACTAGAAAGAACGTGCAAAGTCTGACAGAAAACTGTCGCAAAAGCACGTAGTAAATGTAAAAGCATTAGAGATTTATTACCCTTAAAGATACACTGCAATAGAAGAAAAAACCTTGGGCAGCAGCAGTGCTGTTTTTTGAAAAAGTCTATAATTCTTACATTATTTATTTTTTTTAATTGTTGGATACTTCTAGATAATTCTTTTGGCAAAGTAAATAGATGACTAGTGGAGAATGTTTTTTTCAGATTTTTTCCACACTATATTGTGTTCTCAAACCAAAATCATGTTTAGTAATATAAATAAAACATTGAGGACATTCTTGCTTTTAAATTAATAATCACGAAAAGCACATTTTTTAATTTAAATTATTACAGAGGCATTTTTCTTTTGCCATCAGTATAACATCTCTAAGGATCTTCTAAGTCTAAATCTCTGAATGCTGGTATCTGGGGAAAGTTAAAACCCAACGATGGAGATGTTAAATGACTTGAAGTAATCATTTTGGCTTCCCAGGTCTCTAATGACGGGAGTGGATCTTCTCCAAATGAAGCTGCTCGCCTTAAACATAGGTTGAATTGATCAGACTGAGACAGAGATTGCTCTCTTAAGTATGTGAAGAATATGGAGGTAGGCTATATTACACATATGCAGCTATATTATTTTTGGTTTTACTTTATCTTTCACACAAAATGATCTATTGCATTTATATGTTTGAAGGGGTAATTAACTAAAAAATAAAAGTATCTTCTGATATTTTGTTACTTTGACATGCTAGAAAAATCACATCAAGCCAATGTTTCAAATAGTTTTTTTTAAAAGCTTAAAAACATACTTTAAACCTCACAATAACTTATATCATAAAAGATCCGGATATTGAAAGCTAGCAGCTACTGTCTTAGATTAAATTCACCACACTATTTTGCAATTGCAGTTGGAGCTTCACCCATAAGGTTCATATGTCTAAGATGAAAAGTTTTCTTAATTTTATTACTGTCTAAGGCTACATTCACACTGCCGTATGGGGGACGTGTATATGGCCGATGTATATGCGGCCGATATACGTCCCCAATAGACGGCAATGGGCGCACAGTGCCCAACGGGAGGGGCACCGTACCGCTCTGTACAACATAGAAAGATAGGAAATGTCCTATCTTTCTCAGGAATACAGCGCCATGCGATATATATTCCTATGTAGAGTGGCGGGGGTGAGTGGCCTCCTCCTCTCCCCGCCACCTCCTCTCCCTGTATGATGTCCACTTGACTTTGACTTCAAATACTCCACAAAAGCTGGAGTAGAAACATACCTAAAAGTGGCAGTACCTTCCACTTTTAGATAGACAAGGTGACTAGGAAAAGGGGGACACATTTTTTAGCAATGTAAATGAAAAAAAATATTTTTTATACATTTGGAGCTGAAAAATCTTTGCAAACAAATAAAGATTCTCATTTAACTTAGAATAACTGGCATTATTCCATATAAAGAGAATGGAGTTTGGTAACACAAGAATAAATGCAATTAATTATTTCAACATCCTGAATATCCAAACATTTCTCTAATCTAGTAATGCTGAAAAAGCATTTTATTTGACTAAGTGACGGTTTATTGTGATCACCAAAATATGGATTAAATTCATGTTTTTAACTAAGAAAATTTGACAGATTGCTAGTGCTCAGCAAGCAGGGACGTAGCTACAGTGGTAGCAGCCATAGCAGCTGCTATGGGGCCTGCAGTGCCAGGGGCCCCCATCATCCTACCTGACATACTAAAGAATGGAGGATGTGCACCATTATATACATTTTATGCTGCCCATTGTACAGCATAACATGTATACAACATATATGTGATGTATATATGCTGTATCTGTGATGTGTATATGCTCTATACTGTATGTGTGCAAATGAGTGTATAAATGTTTGATTATAACTTGCATGTATGAGTATACAAATATGTATATTTCTTAAGTGGTAAGGGGGACCCCATGCAGAAGCCTGCCATGGGGCCCTGCTTCACCTAGTTATGCCACTGTCAGCAATATTAAAATTAAATGGGAACATCCAAATTTCATATTAAAACATGTTTGTTTTTCTTAAAATTGTCCTATTGTTGTTCTTTGAAGACTTATATGTCTTTTGTTGCAACAGATTATACACAAACCTTATACTCTTTTCCAACTGTCCCCATTGTAGCTGCCTGGTGACTTACAGCGCAAAATATAGTGGAGAGCTGGAAAATCTCAAAATTACCTGCCACTTGTATAAAACCAGAACACCCTAATGTAAAGTACTGACACAGAAGAAAAGTAATTGGTGAAATGTACACATCTCCAAACAGATGTTTGTTGACCTACCTCAAGGAAGTCACACTGCCTAGGTAGGATGAAAAGGGGAGACTTGATCTTTATCAGTTATACTAAGGACAATGGGAATGGGAGAAGCAGTGGATTACAGTATGTCTCATCTCTGCTGTGTATCTCCACTATATGTATCCTCTTGGGTATATGTATGAAATGTTGATAACTACAGATCTAAAGAATATATAGGTAGAAGAACCCCCAAAAGGCGGCTTGGACACTTTAATTTTTTACAAAAAAAAGAACTACCACAGTAGTCTAGGTGCAGGCTGACATAACAGAGTGGGCGAACTAACCAGTGATGATCTACAGACTAGACCCTACCAAGGCAGAAACCCCCTATCCTACCAAGGCAGGAACCTCCTATCTACCCTGAAAGACCCTCGGAGGTGAGAGGAATTCAAATAGGTCTGTCAGCCGCTGTGAGGTGATACGGACAGAAAAACTGCAGTGTGGGTGTTAGGACAGTATTCAGACAGAGGGTAAAAACAGGACGAACAATGATGAAACAAATGGGATTTAAGACAGCATAAGAAACTAAAGCAGACGCAAGAAAAGAGAACTAAAGATGAACAGACACAGAACAGTCAAAACCCCTAGTCAAGGAAAAGTAAACTTTCAGCACCTGTCCAGCAAAAGAGCAACCACAAGCAGGCTTTCGCTAGCTGTCAGACTAGGAAAGTGATGGCGAACTCACCCTGCGACATCCCTGCGGGCTAAGTCCCTGCCTAAAGCAGATAAACCGCCCTGATAAGGGCGAACCCACTATCAGCAACCTAACTGACGGTCCCTGAGTGACCCTACAAGAAGACAGGGAAAATTTACTTCATCTGACAGCTTCTGGATGCTGGAGCAGACAGGTAATCAGAATAAAGGAATAATCAGAATACAGGAATAGACCAGTGTTCACAGCATAAGAAACTAAAGCAGACGCAAGAAAAGAGAACTAAAGACGAACAGACACAGAACATAGAAAAGTGAGCAGAACCGTCGGGTCACACTAGAGTGTACGTCAAGGTCAAAACCGCTAGTCAAGGAAAAGTAAACTGTCAACACCTGTCCAGCAAACGTGCAACCACTACCAGGCTTGGCGCTAGCTATCAGACTAGGAAAGTGATGGTGAACTCACCCTGCGATGTCCCTGCGGGCTAAGGCCCTGTCTATAGCAGATAAACCGCCCTGATAAGGGGGTACCCACTATCAGGAACCTAACTGACGGTCCCTGAGCGGCCACACAAGATGACAGGGAAAACTTACTTAGTCTGACAGCTGCTGGATGGTGGGGCGGACAGTTAATCAGAATACAGGAATAATCGGAATACAGCAATAGACCAGTGTTCACATTGTTGCACAGAATATGCGGACAAGTAACCGGAATACAGGAATAGACCAGTGTTCACACTGGTGCACCGAATACTAACACAGGTCTGAGACAGGGAAAGTGGGATAACACTAGGAGGTAAACAATACTGAGGGACAAACAACATTATATACAGGTCTTCAGGCGGGATAAACAGGTCAGGTCAAGATCAAGCGGGTTATATACAGGTCAGATCCAGATACAGGCAGACAAGCGGAGACAAACCGGGTGAAAACCAAGATGGCTGCAAAGGTACAGAATTGGATACAAAACACAGAATACCAAACAAGATAGCAAGAGCACTAGATGCACAGGTAAGACTTGAAATAACCAGCAAAGTATGATGGGAATAGGCAGGTATATAAGGCCGTTCCCAGACATGCCTCCAGCAGAACACTGGGGGAACTGTCCATCAGGCTAGTAACCCTTGCTGGGCAGGGCTGAAATGCAAGGAGCAGGGTGATGCTCAGTTAATCCAAACACAAGCACTAAGCCACAGTTAACACACAAATAAACGCCATCTATTCTGCCAACTGCGGATCGAGCGACGTTTAGGCACGGACGTTAAATAAACTAATTGGCAAAATACAATACCAGGAAAGAGCAAACAATGCTAACGGAGAACAGGAGACCAGGAATCCAGCTAGATGGACAAACACTGGCACAGGTGGAAGGTCCAGATCCAATTTATGCAGCCTGCGATCTGCCCCCAGAATCCCTTAGGAGCAGGAACCCAGGCTGATTCAGAAGACAGACAGCATTAACTTCCCTACAGTGCACACGCCCTCGATGCCCACTGCCCCGAGCTTTCATCCCCATAGCAACAACAACTAATGGCATGGCAGTGATTGGCCATATGGGAAGTGTGACCCTGCTGTATAAGAGGCAGGAGAGAGGTTGCAGCTGCAGGAACAGTGACTGAAAGAACTTTAATAATTTCACAATTGCCTTTCTCAGGGTAGTGTAAAGAAATGTGAAAGTGAATTTTGGTTCAATTTAGCACACTTCCTGCTTGAGTTGTGTTGTACTTTAAGTGTGCAGACCTTCTGCCCCCTTTCCATGGATTTCTTCCATCAAGCATAACTATGAGGCTTCAAGACATTCTCCCCAGGAGAATGATTGGTCAGTGAAATTTGGTCACCTCATAGCTCTTGATTCCCGACCACTCAAGTTTGCGCATTTTAGTCCTAGCATGTACAGTATACCAATGTGACACTAAAGACACAGGAGAGTTTGACTTCTACTTAGGTGTTAGTATAGACCATAGGTTTGTTCATTGCAATGGGGAGAGGGGAAAGTTGAAGCGCCTCCATAATAGAAAAAAAGGCCATAAACTAAGTCGGGCCTCTTAGTGCTGAGGGACTCATAGAAAACGTTGCTCCAGCACTGGGAAAGTTGTGTTATATTACTTCTTTGCTTCTGGCAGCAGATAGGCTTGGTGAACCTCTGAATGTAAAACAAGTTGGTTTAGTAATTTTCCTTCTGTCTATCCTAAAATACTAGAAAACAAAAGGTTAACTCAAATAGTTTTTTTTCTTTGCTTAAAGGGCATTTGCATCAAAGCATCCATGAATGCAATTCACTTGTTTAATGAATTTTTTATGCTTATTTAATGAATTTCACCGAAGCTAGATATTTTTTTTAGAAAATGGAAAGGACTTCCAGCTTTATTAAATGATAAAAATGGCATCGAATTTATGAAGAATGCACACTCATTAGGTGTGATACACGCTTATGAAAGTCCTCATATTGCTCTAAATATGCTGTCAGTAAGATATCAAGAAATAACTGAGCTGAATTGCTATATGGAGAGATTAATTTTCACCCAATGTAGCAATATTACCAGAACATTCATTTATAAATATCCGAAATAAAAGTAACCAATGTTTAGACTAAACAATTAAATATTCTATAGAAATTAACTTAATGCAAATAAGTTCATTTCTAAAGAATATTTAATTGTTTAATCTAAACATTGGTTACTTTTATTTCAGATGTTTATAAATGACTATAATTGTTCTTAACATAATGGATAGAGAATTTTCCTAATGTTTTCATTTCATTGCTCAGATTTGTGTGTCAAGTAATGACCAGCTCTCGTGATGTTGAATAGTCTTTGGTGGTTATATGTCATTAGGCAGGCTCCTTGCAAAAGTTTAAAAGGTGGCTTTTGGTCTGTGATAAATCTGTTGTCAGTTTTCCTATGCTAAGTGGATTGTTAGCAACAGTTGCATAAAATGTTGCAGATACCCATCAAAAGTCACAGCATATAGACCAGGAGGAGGGGGGGGGGGGGACTGGAATCACTTTACACCCAGACTTGCACCTAAACATTAAGTCACATTAATTCAGTCCTATTGTTAAAACTTGGTTATGCAAGTTTAATGATTTTGGTAAAGAAGATTCTATGTTAAAGTGACTTTGCATTGTTCTATATTAATTTTTTGAAATGGAAAGTCACAAAACAGATATATATATATGCTGTTAATCACAACCTGGTTCAATAATGTATTAAATTGGTGAAAAATTGGAGTTCTTAACCTTGGTCCTCAAGATAACGGTAGACACATCTGTGCACATTGTATATATCTATGATTTATTAGGCAAGGGATTCTATAAAGCCAAATATATGGTCTACTTCTTTGGAGTTTTGTTTGGCATGTTAACTACATTGAAGTGGATGGCAAATTAGGTATGTGTTACACCCGAGTGCTGTGCTGTCTATATAAAAAGAGAGAAGGCAGGAGAGGTCAAATCCACATAGTGGACCCCTTCTTTGCCGACATGTTATACATTCATACCCCAAGTTATGGTTTGCTATAAGATGCCATGGAGTTTAGTTCTACATTATTTTATTGTTGAACATTTCATGATCAACATTACAAAGTTCTAACAGAAAAATACTTCCACGTGAAGACTACATCATGAAAAATGGGTGGGGAAAGGTAGATAGCCCAGAGACTAATGAATACGTTTTAGGGGGCATTTTGTTCAATTAATATACAAAGCAGAGCCAATACAAGCAACATCAATTAGTGGAGAGTGAACTAAATATTTAATACTCCTTGAGCTGTGTCACATTTAATATTTCATGTGCATTAAGGAATCCTGTTTAAAATATTTACATATAATTCAGATTGTCTTCTCATTGTGGACGTGATGTTTCTTTTACTTAAACATATTAAAAGAAATCCATAATTTCTTTCAAGATTTGCCCAGAGGGACAGATTATTTAGTGATCTGCAATATTGCAAATTTTGGCAATTATATAAGGGGATTTTAGACATGGTTTGTGGCTATATCAATGGAAGTCAATGTTTAACTAATATATACACTAGAGGTCAGGGGTACACCATGCCACTACAACAGTGTTTTCCAAAATTACTAAAGAATATCAACATAAAACCTCTATTTTACCAAAACATGATGATGATAATAATTAGAGAACAGCAAAAACTGTGGAGCAGAGAAAGATTATAATTAGAGATGAGCGAACACTAAAATGCTCGGGTACTCGTTATTCGAGACGAACTTTTCCCGATGCTCGAGTGCTCGTCTCGAATAACGAACCCCATTGAAGTCAATGGGAGACTCGAGCATTTTTCAAGGGGACCAAGGCTCTGCACAGGGAAGCTTGGCCAAACACCTGGGAACCTCAGAAAAGGATGGAAACACCACGGAAATGGACAGGAAACAGCAGGGGCAGCATGCATGGATGCCTCTGAGGCTGCCTAATCGCACCATTATGCCAAAATTATGGGCAACAGCATGGCCATGACAGAGTGACAGAATGAAGCTAGATAGCATCTAAAACATCCAATAATTGACCCTGACACTATAGGGGACGGCATGCAGAGGCAGCGGCAGCAGGCTAGAGAGTGGCATGGCGACATACCCTAATTGGACTCAGGCTTCAAACCAATGGGTGTCAGAGAGGAACCAAAGGAGGTGAGCAAGAAGCCCTCAAATAATATCGGTACATGATAAAAGTTTGCCAGTATATTTTGTGGATTACACAGCAGGGTGGCGACAAAGTTAACATGGAAGCCATGAAAACAACCCAAAATTCTGCCTGACACAGCTCGTTTGATAAGGGGACCATGTATGCTTACAGTTCATGCCAGTCGCTGCACTGGCTGCCAGTCTCCTTTCGAATACAGTTTAAAATAATAATAACCCTCATCCATAAAGCTCTGTATAATGCTGCACCCCCCTACCTCTCCTCTCTTATCTCAGTCTATCGCCCAACCCGTGCTCTTAGATCCGCCAGTGATCTTAGATTAACCTCTACCCTAGTGCGGACCTCCCACTCGCGTCTCCAAGACTTCTCTAGAGCTGCACCAATTCTATGGAATGCTCTGCCCCGGACTATCAGACTAATACCTAACCTCCAAAGTTTCAAACGTGCTCTTAAAACCCATTTCATTAGGCAAGCCAATAACACTCATTAACTGCATGAAGTTTTAACTCTTCTACTAACCCGTCCTGTGTCGTCCTCCCATCTGTTATCCAGCAACCAACAGGCACCAGACTTCTCTGCAGTCCCATTCACCCTGGACCTGGTATATAAGATGACGGCTGAGTGGTTCAAGCGACAGCAATTCCATTTATTATATTTTTTTCTATTCCCTAAGAAGAATGGCTTGACCATTAAATATTCTTTTACCTCGTGTTACCCCATCATCTTCATAAACCGTAAGCTCTGGCGAGCAGGGACCTCACTCCTGTTGTTCCATACAAATGTTGTGCTCTGTTACATTACATTTGTATTTGTTTCCTATGATTTGTAAAGCGCTACAGAATATGATGACGCTATATAAATAAAGATTATTATTATTATTATTATGGAGGCAGTGAACTAGTAGTAGATTAAAGGTGCTGCAACTATGTTAGTTGGATCTTGGGATGGAGCTGGCGCTCTGCAGCCAGGCGAGCTTTCGCCAATCCAAGCCCCTGTCTCTAGGCTACTCCCCAAACAGCACTTCTAAGAACCTTTTGTATAAGATCAAGTGTAGTAGCGTTCTTATAAGTTTAGGATATGCCGGGTGAGGGGAATGTAAACAGATGCGCAAGAAGCGCTGAAATAATATCCCTAAATGGTAAAAGTTTGCCAGTATATTTTGTGGATAACACAGCAGGGTGGCGACAAAGTTAACAACTTTGATGTGGAATCCATGAAAACAACCCAAATTTCTGCCTGACACACCTCGTTTGATAAAGGGACGATGTATGGAGGCAGCTATATGGACGACTTTTGGAGGTAGCAATGGAGACAACGTGTGGAGGCTGCTATGGAGACAATTTAATTTGGATAGTGCCTGTATGTGGCAGTCCCAAACATTTTTCAAACCAGAGGAGCAGGTAGGTGGCCCTCCAGTAAAATGGAATAGATTGAGTGCCTGTATGTGGCAGTCCCAAAAATTTTTCAAACCAGAGGAGCAGGTAGGTGGCCCTCCAGTAAAATGGAATAGATTGAGTGCCTGTATGTGGCAGTCCCAAAAATGTTTCAAACCAGAGGAGCAGGTAGGTGGCCCTCCAGTAAAATGGAATAGATTGAGTGCCTGTATGTGGCACTCACAAAAATTGTTTCAAACAGAGGACCGGGTAGGTGGCCCTCCAGAAAAATTAAATGCATGAAGTACTATAGCAAGAGCCAGTGGGCCCTGTCAAAAAATAGCCATTTTCCTCTGCTTTACTGTACAAAGAGGAGGAGAAGGAGGAAAATGAGGAGGAGGAGGAGGAGTGGATCAATTATTCAGGTTGAGCTTCCTTCACCTGGTGGAGATTGGAAATTCTGAGAAATCCAGCCTTTATTCATTTTAATAAGCGTCAGCCTGTCAGCGCTGTCAGTCGACAGGCGTGTACGCTTATCGGTGATGATGCCACCAGCTGCACTGAAAACCCGCTCGGACAAGACGCTAGCGGCAGGGCAGGCAAGAACCTCCAAGGCGTACAGCGCTAGTTCGTGCCACATGTCCAGCTTTGAAACCCAGTAGTTGTAGGGAGCTGTGTGATCATTTAGGACGATGGTATGGTCAGCTACGTACTCCCTCACCATCTTTCTGTAAAGATCAGCCCTACTCTGCCGAGACTGGGGACAGGTGACAGTGTCTTGCTGGGGTGACATAAAGCTGGCAAAAGCCTTGTAAAGCGTACCCTTGCCAGTGCTGGACAAGCTGCCTGCTCGCCTACTCTCCCTCGCTACTTGTCCCGCAGAACTACGCACTCTGCCGCTAGCGCTGTCAGAAGGGAAATACTGTTTCAGCTTGTGCACCAGGGCCTGCTGGTATTCATGCATTCTCACACTCCTTTCCTCTGCAGGGATGAGAGTGGGAAGATTTTGCTTGTACCGTGGGTCCAGGAGAGTGAACACCCAGTAATCGGTGCTGGAATAAATTCTTTGAACGCGAGGATCACGGGATAGGCAGCCTAGCATGAAATCTGCCATATGCGCCAGAGTACCAACGCGTAAGAATTCACTCCCCTCACTGGCCTGACTGTCCATTTCCTCCTCCTCCAACTCCTCCAACTCCTCTTCTTCTGCCCATACACGCTGAACAGTGAAGGACTCAACAATGGTCCCCTCTTCTGTCTCGCCAACATTCTCCTCCTCTTCCTCCTCATCCTCCTCCACCTCCACCTCCTCCGATATGCGCTGAGAAACAGACCTGAGGGTGCTTTGGCTATCAACAAGGGAATATTCTTCCCCTGTCTCTTGTGACGAGCGCAAAGCTTCCGACTTCATGCTGACCAGAGAGTTTTTCAACAGGCCAAGCAGCGGGATGGTGAGGCTGATGATGGCGGCATCGCCACTGACCATCTGTGTTGACTCCTCAAAGTTACTCAGCACCTGACAGATATCAGACATCCACGTCCACTCCTCATTGTAGACTTGAGGAAGCTGACTGACCTGACTACCAGTTCTGGTGGAAGTTGACATCTGGCAGTCTACAATCGCTCTGCGCTGCTGGTAAACTCTGGATAACATGGTCAGTGTTGAATTCCACCTCGTGGGCACGTCGCACAACAGTCGGTGAGCGGGCAGTTGGAGGCGGCGCTGCGCTGCCCTGAGAGTGGCAGCATCTGGGCTGGACTTCCTGAAATGCGCACAGATGCGGCGCACCTTCGTGAGCAAATCAGACAGATTGGGGTATGTCTTGAGGAAACTCTGAACTATCAGATTTAACACATGGGCCAGGCATGGCACATGTGTCAGTCTGCCGAGTTGCAGAGCCGCCACCAGGTTACGGCCGTTGTCACACACAACCATTCCCGGCTTGAGGTTCAGCGGTGCCAGCCACAGATCAGTCTGCGCCGTGATGCCCTGTAATAGCTCTTGGGCGGTGTGCCTTTTGTCGCCTAGGCTCAGCAGTTTGAGCACCGCCTGCTGTCGCTTAGCGACGGCACTGCTGCTGTGCCTAGAGCTACCGACTGATGGCGCCGTGCCCACGGATGGTAGTTCGGAGGAGGAGGTGGAGGAGGGGTGGGAGGAGGAGGAGGCATAGTAGGCCTGAAACACCTGGACCGAGGTAGGCCCCGCAATCCTCGGCGTCGGCAGTATATGAGCAGCCCCAGGGTCAGACTCGGTCCCAGCCTCCACCAAGTTAACCCAATGTGCCGTCAGCGATATATAGTGGCCCTGCCCGGCAGCACTCGTCCACGTGTCCGTGGTCAGGTGGACCTTGTCAGAAACGGCGTTGGTCAGGGCACGGATGATGTTGTCTGACACGTGCTGGTGCAGGGCTGGGACGGCACATCGGGAAAAGTAGTGGCGGCTGGGGACCGAATACCGAGGGGAGGCCGCCGCCATGAGGTTGCGAAAGGCCTCGGTCTCTACTAGCCTATAGGGCAGCATCTCCAGGCTAAGCAATCTGGAGATGTGCACATTAAGGGCTTGGGCGTGCGGGTGGGTTGCACTATATTTGCGTTTCCGCTCCAGCGTCTGGGGTATGGAGAGCTGAACGCTGGTGGATGCTGTGGAGGATCGTGGAGGCGACGATGGGGTTTTTGTGGCAGGGTCCTGGGCAGGGGGCTTACTAGCAGCTGACACAGGGGAAGGAGCAGTGGTGTGCACGGCCGGAGGTGAACGGGCTTGTTGCCACTGAGTGGGGTGTTTAGCATTCATATGCCTGCGCATACTGGTGGTAGTTAAGCTAGTAGTGGTGGAACCCCTGCTGAGCCTGGTTTGGCAAATGTTGCACACCACAGTCCGTCGGTCATCCGGTGTTTCCTTAAAGAACCTCCAGACTTCTGAAGATCTAGCCCTCGCCGCAAGAGCCCACGCCACGGGAGCTTCACTAGTTGACACATTTGGCGCTGATGCACCAGCTCTGGCCCTGCCTCTCCGTCTGGCCCCACCACTGCCTCTTCCAACCTGTTCTGGTCGAGGACTCTCCTCCGTCTCAGAAGCACTGTGTTCACCCGGCCTCTCAACCCAGCTTGGGTCTGTCACCTCATCATCCTCCGATCCCTCAGTCTGCTCCCCCCTCGGACTTCCTGCCCTGACAACAACTTCACCACTGTCTGACAACCGTGTCTCCTCATCGTCCGACACCTCTTTACACACTTCCACTACGTCAAGAAGGTCATCATCACCCACAGACTGTGACTGGTGGAAAACCTGGGCATCGGAAAATTGCTCAGCAGCAACCGGACAAGTGGTTTGTGACTGTGGGAAGGGTCCAGAAAACAGTTCCTCAGAGTATGCCGGTTCAAATGCCAAATTTTCCTGGGAGGGGGCAGACTGGGGGGGAGGAGGCTGAGGTGCAGGAGCTGGAGGAGTGGCGATTTCGGTGACATGGGTGGACTGCGTGGAAGACTGACTGGTGGTGGACAAATTGCTCGAAGCATTGTCAGCAATCCACGACATCACCTGTTCGCACTGTTCTGGCCTCAACAGTGCTCTACCACGAGTCCCAGTAACTTCAGACATGAACCTAGGGAGTGTAGCTCTGCGGCGTTCCCCTGCTCCCTCATCAGCAGCAGGTGTCTCACCCCGCCCAGGACCACGGCCTCTGACCCCTGCAGTAGTTGGACGCCCACGTCCCCGCCCTCGTCCTCTACCCCTAGCCCTCGGGTTAAACATTTTTAAAATGAGAGTTATAACTTTATTTTTTTTTTAACTTTTTTTTGTTTTTTTTTGTGTTTTTTGTTTTTTTTTGTTTTTTTTGTGTTTTTTGTTTTTTTTTGAGTTTTTAAAACCAAACAATGCTATCCTATTGCTATGGCTATTTTCTAGCCAAGTATCAAAGCACACTACTATGCCAGATGAGATGACACTGAGTTAGTGCCTAATTGAAATCCAACCCCTACTAAATTTTCCCACTTCGGTCTTTGCTATGGATATGTGCGTCACTAAGCGCAGAACACAGCGGTCGCAAGTCTCACTACAAATTGCTCAGAATTGGCTAGTACATGCACTGCAGAAAGTACAGCCACCAGCAGATCAACCAGAAATCAAATATATAGAACGCTACTGTAGGCGTAAGTAAGCTCTTTGTATTCTCCTATGGCTATTTTCTAGCCAAGTATCAAAGCACACTACTATGCCAGATGAGATGACACTGAGTTAGTGCCTAATTGAAATCCAACCCCTACTAAATTTTCCCACTTCGGTCTTTGCTATGGATATGTGCGTCACTAAGCGCAGAACACAGCGGTCGCAAGTCTCACTACAAATTGCTCAGAATTGGCTAGTACATGCACTGCAGAAAGTACAGCCACCAGCAGATCAACCAGAAATCAAATATATAGAACGCTACTGTAGGCGTAAGTAAGCTCTTTGTATTCTCCTATGGCTATTTTCTAGCCAAGTATCAAAGCACACTACTATGCCAGATGAGATGACACTGAGTTAGTGCCTAATTGAAATCCAACCCCTACTAAATTTTCCCACTTCGGTCTTTGCTATGGATATGTGCGTCACTAAGCGCAGAACACAGCGGTCGCAAGTCTCACTACAAATTGCTCAGAATTGGCTAGTACATGCACTGCAGAAAGTACAGCCACCAGCAGATCAACCAGAAATCAAATATATAGAACGCTACTGTAGGCGTAAGTAAGCTCTTTGTATTCTCCTATGGCTATTTTCTAGCCAAGTATCAAAGCACACTACTATGCCAGATGAGATGACACTGAGTTAGTGCCTAATTGAAATCCAACCCCTACTAAATTTTCCCACTTCGGTCTTTGCTATGGATATGTGCGTCACTAAGCGCAGAACACAGCGGTCGCAAGTCTCACTACAAATTGCTCAGAATTGGCTAGTACATGCACTGCAGAAAGTACAGCCACCAGCAGATCAACCAGAAATCAAATATATAGAACGCTACTGTAGGCGTAAGTAAGCTCTTTGTATTCTCCTATGGCTATTTTCTAGCCAAGTATCAAAGCACACTACTATGCCAGATGAGATGACACTGAGTTAGTGCCTAATTGAAATCCAACCCCTACTAAATTTTCCCACTTCGGTCTTTGCTATGGATATGTGCGTCACTAAGCGCAGAACACAGCGGTCGCAAGTCTCACTACAAATTGCTCAGAATTGGCTAGTACATGCACTGCAGAAAGTACAGCCACCAGCAGATCAACCAGAAATCAAATATATAGAACGCTACTGTAGGCGTAAGTAAGCTCTTTGTATTCTCCTATGGCTATTTTCTAGCCAAGTATCAAAGCACACTACTATGCCAGATGAGATGACACTGAGTTAGTGCCTAATTGAAATCCAACCCCTACTAAATTTTCCCACTTCGGTCTTTGCTATGGATATGTGCGTCACTAAGCGCAGAACACAGCGGTCGCAAGTCTCACTACAAATTGCTCAGAATTGGCTAGTACATGCACTGCAGAAAGTACAGCCACCAGCAGATCAACCAGAAATCAAATATATAGAACGCTACTGTAGGCGTAAGTAAGCTCTTTGTATTCTCCTATGGCTATTTTCTAGCCAAGTATCAAAGCACACTACTATGCCAGATGAGATGACACTGAGTTAGTGCCTAATTGAAATCCAACCCCTACTAAATTTTCCCACTTCGGTCTTTGCTATGGATATGTGCGTCACTAAGCGCAGAACACAGCGGTCGCAAGTCTCACTACAAATTGCTCAGAATTGGCTAGTACATGCACTGCAGAAAGTACAGCCACCAGCAGATCAACCAGAAATCAAATATATAGAATGCTACTGTAGGCGTAAGTAAGCTCTTTGTATTCTCCTATGGCTATTTTCTAGCCAAGTATCAAAGCACACTACTATGCCAGATGAGATGACACTGAGTTAGTGCCTAATTGAAATCCAACCCCTACTAAATTTTCCCACTTCGGTCTTTGCTATGGATATGTGCGTCACTAAGCGCAGAACACAGCGGTCGCAAGTCTCACTACAAATTGCTCAGAATTGGCTAGTACATGCACTGCAGAAAGTACAGCCACCAGCAGATCAACCAGAAATCAAATATATAGAACGCTACTGTAGGCGTAAGTAAGCTCTTTGTATTCTCCTATGGCTATTTTCTAGCCAAGTATCAAAGCACACTACTATGCCAGATGAGATGACACTGAGTTAGTGCCTAATTGAAATCCAACCCCTACTAAATTTTCCCACTTCGGTCTTTGCTATGGATATGTGCGTCACTAAGCGCAGAACACAGCGGTCGCAAGTCTCACTACAAATTGCTCAGAATTGGCTAGTACATGCACTGCAGAAAGTACAGCCACCAGCAGATCAACCAGAAATCAAATATATAGAACGCTACTGTAGGCGTAAGTAAGCTCTTTGTATTCTCCTATGGCTATTTTCTAGCCAAGTATCAAAGCACACTACTATGCCAGATGAGATGACACTGAGTTAGTGCCTAATTGAAATCCAACCCCTACTAAATTTTCCCACTTCGGTCTTTGCTATGGATATGTGTGCCACTAAGAGCTAAACACAACGGTAGCAAGTCCCCCTGCTAATTCCTCACAAAATGGTACTAGATGCAAATTAAAATAAAAAAAGTAGAACGTTATTGTAGCCCTAAGAAGGGCTGTTGGGTTCTTTGAGAATCACTCCTGCCTAACAGTAAGCTAATAGAACACCCTAACGCTTTCCCTGACCAGCAGCAGCTCTCTCCCTAGCGGCATCCAGACACAGAATGATCCGAGCAGCGCGGGCAGCGGCTAGTCTATCCCAGGGTCACCTGATCTGGCCAGCCAACCACTGCTATCGACGTGTAAGGGTACCACGTCATGCTGGGTGGAGTGCAGAGTCTCCTGGCTTGTGATTGGCTCTGTTTCTGGCCGCCAAAAAGCAAAACGGCGGGAGCTGCCATTTTCTCGAGCGGGCGAAGTATTCGTCCGAGCAACGAGCAGTTTCGAGTACCCTAATGCTCGACCGAGCATCAAGCTCGGACGAGCATGTTCGCTCATCTCTAATTATAATAACATTTTCTGAATGTTATAATAGTCAACAGTTAGTAAGAAGTGTACAGGTCTTCAGCATATGACTTCAGCATATGTGTGGCCACAGGACTTCCCTAGCCTATCATACTGCTCTGGTTGGATTTTTTTTTTTTTTTCAAATACTTTTTATTAGTTTTATTACATAAACAACATACAGTACTTCCTGTTGCATATTAAATACAATTACAGTGTCAATATTAACCTATTTCTATTCTTTTCCTGGGTGGTAGATGCATCATTATATCTCTAATAAAGCATGCTTTTATACATAGGTCTTTTGTGTTTTCGTCCTGTCTACATATGTTACAGGTTAGAATCTTATTCTGTAATTGCACAATCTGGATAGACCATGCTCTGGTGGGATTTTATTCCACTCTTCTTTCAGTCCCGTCAGCCCCACTGTTCCTTGAGTGTTGCAAGTTTCTTGTCCATAATTTTGTCATCAATGTGCCACATGCAGTAGAGTCAGTGTTGTGTTTGTACAAGAAGACACTTACTCCAGATTCAAGGAAAATCTAATGATTCAATACAAATAGGAAGATATTGTCCACACTAGCTATAAGTGATTAAAATATTCAATTTTGTTAAATCCAAAACATGGATAAAAATAGTGATATCACTTCCGATAAGGAAATGGTGGTATGAGTAATGACAGTCTATTTTTATCGATGTTTTGGATTAAATAAACTTAAATATTTTAATCACTTATAGCTAGTGCGGACGATTTCTTCTTTTGTTTGACAGAGGGCATTTCCCTGCAAGAAAATACTGGCTGATGGAGTGAAGAATGCTAAAAATGAACCACATGTTGTTGAAGGTTTTGTTACACACTTCCATTTACTCTGCCATATAGCTGTATGAGAGGTCCAACTCGAGCTTCAGAAAATATTCCCCAAACTATGAAACTTCATACACCACCTTTCACTGAATTATTCACACACTTTGGGTTCAGTCTTTCCTCAGTTTGTCGAGGAAATAATTTTTTCACCGTTCCTCAGTTTGTCAACCAAATAAATTAAACTTGCTTTTATCACTAAAATCAACTTTGGACCACTTCTTGTCTGTTCACTCAACATGCTCCTCAGAAAAGGTGAGTTTAGAGAGATTTTCTATGTTCTATGACATTAGGCTCTTGGCAAAATTTGTAACAATTGCTAGAAATCCTTTACATCTGCTTAATCTGGAAATAGACAGTTTACATAGTGAGTTTAGTGAAAGGTATCGTCTTCCAAGAATTAAGAGTGAAAGATTTAAACAGTCATTTGTACCAATCTGCCATAAGCTTGTTCAACAAGGTACAAGCTTTCAGATAACTATGTCTTTTATGGATAATGTTTGTTGTTGTATTTGTAAGTATTGTATTTCTGTGTGTACTTTTTTGCTTTATATTTAGGCTGTACTTTTAATAATTTGTACTACAGTGGTACGTATAAATTTCCCTTTTCTTTATTTATATTTATTTATCTATCTATCTACAGTTATCTAATTTACTGTCCATACTATTCCGTGCATAATAATATATAACATTTATGAAATACGCTTTAAATACTGCTATTTTACTTTTCATCGCTGTTGTATTTCCAGAAATAAAAGGTAGAAAGGGATCCAAGAATACATGTAAATTCATCCACAATTAGAATGTAAAGTTTAAGTTGAGTGTTTCAAGGGAATAAATGCCTTGCCTAGTTTCTACGTACCTCTAGTGTGTATTTCATAGTCAAGACATTGTTGAAGTAGCATATTTATTTCACTCAGTTACTCATATAATTACTAGATTGAGCCTAATTGTCTAGAAAATGAATGATTTGCTTATGCAGCATGAACAAATAGTGCATTAGGGGTTAAGAAAAAAAAGAAAAAAAAGCTTCCACTTAAAGGGATCATAATAAATAGTTTCATCTTAGAATTTAGCTGTTCTCTCTAATGCAGACATGGATGTTACAGTGGTTCTCCTTGTGATAGGGTTACGGGGTAATGAAATGTATTTTTCTGTTGATTATTTTGCTCTCTTCTGCGCTGAGTGATAAGTAGCTAACCAACGAAGCTTGTAATTACAGTCTTACAGAAATGGCTCTGATCTGTATATAAATCTCACCATCCAATTACAAGATGTAATAATTTTGCACTCAAGCTGGTAATGAGGTCTAATACGCAAGCATTTGATAATCCTCTCTGGATGCTGCCTTGATCAGATGTTGGCTTTGTAATTATACTGGCAGAAAATCATTATTTCATGTTCAGAAAAAAAAATTAGGTTGGTGGGAAGTTAATTTTCTCTGTGGTCTCTGAAGCGTATACACCAATTTAATGATTTTAATCGTGATTGTTAGCTCTTTTGCAATCGATTTGTAATGATGGCGTATGGGGAGCTCCGTCAGCACGTGTGCAAATAATTGTGTATGATGGATGGTTGAATGTTGTCATGTGATTAGAGAAATGATTAGCATAATTTTCAGGTAATTAGAAGGTACAACTTTTTTTTTTAAACGTGTATAACCCTTGGGGCATAAGATGCCACATCCCCTTAACAATTTGCTGAACTTTCATTGGTCTTCACTGTAGCTCACCAAATTATTCCACAGTATCTATATTCATGTTTAGTCACTACCTTCAAGCACCCTAGTCCACTGACATGAGGTTATTCATTCCAATTCCTCTTTTTGAAGCTTCCCAATTTAAAATGTGGGACATGACTAATTTGTTGGATACACTTAAATATTGATTTAATGCCCTTGACAAATCTTAAAAAATATAATTGATAGTTATGACCAGTATATTACTCTGTAGTGTGACTGATATAGTCAATTAATCTATATGCTAACTGGCAACTGTTTCCCAAGTGGTTTGTTATGCCTTCTTCAGGATCAAGTCATGTAGAATTTATACAGGCTTGAACTCAGCTCTTTTAACTTTTCTATTCATATTTTTAAACATAGAAAAAAATGTGGCACATTAGTTGTATAAACTTTATTACTTCCATACGATTACAAATTATACCGTCAAGTTTAACTTTTAGCATCATTGGTTGTATTCCCCCAATCTATCTAAAATTAATATTCAGATTGTATTGCATCTTAAAAAACATTTTTATAATTTGTTTATATAGCTCTTATGCAGAACGATGTACTTATCTTCATGTTAACTGAGAGATAATGTTTGTATGACCTGACAAATGGCTACATACTGTATATACTCGAGTATAAGCCGACCCGAGTTTAAGCCGAGACCCCTAATTTTACCACCAAAAACTGGGAAAAACTACTGACTCGAGTATAAGCGAGGGTGGGAATACAGCAAGCCCCTAGTAGTATACAGCAAGCCCCTAGTAGTATACCGCAAGCCCCTAGTAGTATACCGCAAGCCCCTAGTAGTATACAGCAAGCCCCTAGTAGTATACAGCAAGCCCCTAGTAGTATACAGCAGCCCCTAGTAGTATAAAGCAGCCTGCCCCCACGGCCCTTAAAAAATAATGTCAGCGCAGCTTACCGATGTCCCCAATGTCAGCACGTCCCGTCTTCTTTCTTCTCCGCGGCTCCTCTTCTCTCTTCCGGCATGGACGCGGCCATGTTTTCTTCTAGCATGCGCATACTATGACGCGGCCGCTGCTGACGTCACAGTATGCGCGGCCACAAAGAAAACATGGTCGCGTCCATGCCAGAAGAAAGAAGAAAGAAGAAGAGCCGTGGAGAAGAAAGAAGACGGAACACGCTGACATCGGGGACATCGGTAAGCTGCGCTGACATCGGTGGGTGAGTATTTAAGTTTATTTTTTTAAGTGGTCATTTTTTTTTTGTAGTAGACTCGTGTATAAGCCGAGGGGACGTTTTTCAGCACATTTTTACACGAGTATATACGGTAAATCAATAGCCAAATAACGAAGACACTTATATAATACATGAAATACAAAATGCTGTAATCAATACATAGCTGTATGTATAATGTTCAAACAACTAAAAAAACATCAAGAAGATTGAACAGTGTGTACTGCATATAGGCTCTGATGTATGTTTTAACCTATCACAGTAACATGTGAATAGTGTAATTTAGTGTAATGAATAAACAACAAATGAGTAAAAAATACATTCACCAAATACTTAATCTAATAGTTCAAATAGGAATAGAGAATTGGATGCAAAGTCTTTTTAGGACACCTTCAATATCGAAAAGACAAAAATTAAGACATAGATGCAGACCACCCAGTAGAAGACATTATGGCCCACATTTATCAAAATTAGTGCACTATGAGGTACATTTACTTAGAATGTAATTCTGTGTTTCGTAGTTTCCATGTATAATGCTGGGTGTGACCGATTCATTAAGAACGTGCACCAGAAATCATGAATCTGGCGCTTCCCAGCGCTGGGCCGACAGAGTTTACCAACTTTTTTGGACCTTTAACATAGGGCGTGTCTAACAATTTGCATGTTAAGTATGGCTCAATCCGATTCAGTCACAAAAGGGTGCCCTGCGACACAATAGCAGTGCATACACTTTTTAAATACCTGTGCAAGCCGTTTCAGCCTACAAGAACATGCTAAGTCTGACAAAAGTGCAGCGCAAAGCCCTTAGTAAATGTGTCCCTGTGTGCAGTTTTCCTCACTAATGTGTAAAGTGTGCCAGATTATTTAATAATGGTGCCTGGTCTTCACTAATCTGCAGCACCATTCACTGCTCAGGAAGTGTGCAACAACTTTGTATGGTGCACCTTTAACATAGAGCATGTGACACAGTTTTGCCGCAGTAATAAATGTGGCATATGGCCTGCATTGGCACCAGAACACCCCTTTAGGTGCAGAATTTTGTGGCTTGGTGGACATAGTGTAGCTTTGACACAAAACTTGTGCAAACCCTTCTTAAATACATGTGCATGTTCTTTTCAGTACAAGGCAGACAGATAACTGCCGCAAACACTTTAATAAAGTCTTAAGTGTGACTTAGGTTTAAGGAAAGGAGTACTTTTTGGATCCAGCAACAAATAGATAAGTGCATCTACATTTTTATTTGCTGATATTCATTGTGTGATTTTTATTGCAACCAAGTAGATCTGAAGTTATTTTACTTGCATAATCTGTATATTGGGTGGGGGGTATAGGGAGGCATTCATCATGCTTATCTAGACAGTATAGTCACAGGTGCTGCCTAATTAATAGTGGGGTGTGGCTATCTAATTAGCAGCCTTTATATACTTCTGTGGTCAGTTTGTTTGGTGGTTTGCAGCCAGATCTTGTTGCTGAGCTCTGCAGATTTTTGTGGCAGATAACCTTTAAAAGAAGCATCAGAAAAGCGAGTGTGGGAGCTTGGTGGCGAGTGTGCATTGATCCTCAGTGTGTGCAGTGTCTTAAGTGTGACTTAGGTTTAAGGGACTTAAGTTTGAGGGACTTTAGCAGGTAACTGCTGTGTTTTGTGTTACTTCGACTGTAAATTCTTCTTTCTGTGCATATTTCTATTGTAATCCCCATTACAATAATGGACTCCATAAGTGGCATTGCTACACGGTGTACATCCTGTGCCATGTATGCTTTCCTTGAACAGCCGTTCGAGGGGGAATACTGCTTTGTGGGGTGTGTGAAAATTGCTCACCTGGAAGCCCAGATTCTGGATCTAAATGAGCAAGTTTCAAGGCTGCGGGCAATTGATAATATGGAACGAAGTTTGCTGCTCCTGGAGCACAAACTCTCTGGGGAAGATGGGTGTGGGGAGGGAAGTATGGAGGTGCAGAGTGAGGGGGCAGCTAGTTGGGTAACATGTAGAAGGCGGGGTAGAGGGAACAGTTGTAGGGAGTCTAGTCCTGATCTGGTGCACCCCAATAAGTTTGCCAGGCTGGCGGATGAGGGGGATATCAGCTCTGGGGTAGCAATGCTGCAGAAAGACGTGGCCGCTAGCAACCAGGGGAATGTCTGCTCCAGTAAGAAGGGTAATGGGAGCACAGGCAAGGTCAGACAGGTGCTGGTAGTGGGAGATTCCATTATTAGGGGAACACACAGGGCAATCTGTCACAAAGACCGTGCATACCGAACAGTGTGTTGTTTGCCGGGTGCTCGGGTGCCACAGGGGTCAGTATTGGGGCCACTTCTTTTTAATATTTTTATTAATGACCTGGTAGTGGGTTTACACAGTCAAGTTTCAATATTTGCAGATGATACTAAGCTCTGTAAAGTAATAAATACTGAGGTCGATAGTTTAGCATTACAGAGGGATTTGTGGAAGCTTGAGGGTTGGGCAGAGAAATGGTTGATGAGGTTTAATGTAGATAAATGTAAAGTTATGCACTTGGGCCATGGAAACAAAAAGTATAATTATGTTCTAAACGGTCAATTACTTAGTAAAACTGAAGCTGAAAAGGACTTGGGGGTATTGGTGGATGGTAAACTTAATTTTAGTGACCAGAGCCAGGCGGCTGCTGCTAAAGCAAATACAATAATGGGATGTATCAAGAGAGGAATAGATTCTCATGATAAAGACATAGTTTTGCCCTTATACAAATCCCTGGTCAGACCACACATGGAATATTGTGTACAGTTTTGGGCACCAGTGTATAAAAAGGATATAGTAGAGCTGGAACGGGTGCAGAGGAGAGCAACCAGGATTATTAGGGGAATGGGGGAACTAGAATACACTGACAGATTAAAAAATTTGGGATTATTCAGTTTAGAAAAAAGACGACTGAGGGGAGACCTCATTACAATGTACAAATACCTGAACGGACAGTACAAGGATCTCTCCAAAGATCTTTTTATACCTCGGCCTGTGACCAGGACAAGGGGGCATCCTCTACGCCTAGAGGAGAGGCGATTTTACCATCACCATAGACAAAGGTTCTTTACTGTAAGAGCAGTGAGACTGTGGAACTCTCTGCCGCAGGAGGTTGTTATGGCGGACTCTATGTACATGTTCAAGAGAGGCCTGGATGACTTTCTGGAGAGAAAAAATATCATGGGTTATGGGGATAAAACATTTATTTAATTCTTAAAGGTTGGACTTGATGGACTTGCGTCTCCTTCCAGCCTTATATACTATGAAATGTGGGCCTGCAAAAATCTACATTCTGATGTGTGCAAAAACGTACATAATGTTAATAATAATGTTTCTATTCCAGCAGATATTTTTACAACTATGCAAGAAAAAAAAAAAAACAAAGATAATTAAAAGTAAACATGGTTAGGACATGAAAAATTATTTCAGGAAAAAGTTAAAGAACCATATTAATGTAATATTCTTGTGAAAAAGAAAAAGAACAGGGTACTGAGTGGTCATGTATGTTTTCCCTGAACTATTGCAGAAATTCATACCGAGGCTTGTGATACCATGATGGTGCTCTATTCAAAACATGAGGTAAAGTCCATTTTGAAATGGACCATGTTAATGTAATGTTGGAACACAACTTTTTCTATGGAAGTACTAGAAACCATCACAGGTATCAGAGGCAGATAGAGACCCTAGGGCAGGGGTGGCGATCAGAGCACCCAAGTCATCAATGTAGCACAGAGTTAACCAGACAGGACTCAATGAATATTCCAGAAGTCCCAGGCAATTTAAGAAATGCTGCTCTCGGTGCTACTTTAAATGTGGATTGGGCGGATTATCTTTAGAGCTCCTGCTGCTCCCACATTTCTTCCTGTACAGGGGAGCCCATAGTGAAATGCTACGATAGTCCAAATTTGCCCTTCTTCTTTCAAATGTTTTGTTGAACTCAAGAGGGCAACATGATTGAAAGCTATTGTATAACAGGTAGTAATAAATCACTACTTAAATTGCCATGCTGGCACTTAACAATAAATAATTGGGATTTTGTTGTAGTTTGGGCACCCAGTCTCTAAAATGTTCCCCATCACTGCCCTAGGAAGAAGGTTGAAGCGGTTTATAAACGCACCTTCCTTCTCTGATCCTTATAACACCACACTGAAGCAGTTCTTACAGATGCCTCAGTTAAAGGGGAAAACTAGAAGAAATCAGAATTTTTATGATGAAGTAATATAAGTGAAAGAAATTGTTGTCATCACTCTAACAACCATAGCAGTAGGAATTAAACTTAAAGATGGCATTGGGGATCAAATAAAATATTTGGTCTGTCTCTTTGGATTTTGTTGATCTTTTTGGAAAATATACCTTAGCAAGATTTTTTTTTTCTTAAAAAGAAGTGGGTGTATATTAATCTCAGTTGCATATTCTGTCCACACAATATTTTACAAAGCAGCATATCTAATAAAATAGCATGCTCGCTAAACACCAAAGAAAGGCTTTTCTCTGTTGCTTTCAAAGGATAAACAATGTGAATAAAAATTCACTATTCCATAAAAATCTAATGGAAGGCCAAAACAAAATATGATTTTCTGGAATATGTTGTTTTGATAAATACAAATCTAAGCAATTGTCTTAACCTTCAGGTGCATATTTAAGCTACTGTAACATTGGTGACTCGTTTCTTCTGAATACAATGTGGCCTTGCAAATGTAAAATATATTATTTCTAATCCTCATGAATCTCTATTAAGTCTGCTAAACTAACTTATTCAGACACAGCTGTTGAATGCATTAGCTTTCCATGATACTAAAGCAAAATTAATGCTTCTTCTCCGCACTGAAGTGTTATTAGCTATTCATCAAACATATTACTTTTGTGCATTTTTCATTATAAGAATCAACATTAGGAACTTTAATAAAGCCAGAGTGTTAGAGCATCTCTTTCCTCTTTGCTCAGATAGAATATGTGAAGACATTATGGCTTTGATGTTTCCTGGCCAATACAATATAAATCTAAGTAACGATGAGAGAGACTCTTTTAACAATTGAGGAAGCTGGTCATTCTCAATGAATCTCATGGTGTTGGAAAAAGGTATAATTATTGTCAATCGTTGCAGCTTTTCAACACAGCTTATTTCTTTATCTACAATAGAGAACTTAAAACAACTTGCAGAAAACCCATATTTCTTCCTTAAGGTGCATTAAAATTAGTTACATTTAATTGCTTGAGTAAACAATACTTGGGACATTTAGCTTAGATAACAATAATGAAAAATATACAGTGTAACAAAACAGAAGAGAGATTTTCTCAGACTTGCCCGAGCACAAAGCGATCTAGTTGCCCATAGCTCATCTTTAATTTTCCCACAACAGTTCTTAAAATGGAAGCTGAGCTCTAATTGAGTTTTGCTGTCAGACACTTCTGATAAATGTCCCCTATGCCTCCTCTATCTCCTCCACTATCTGAACATTGATACTTAACTATTACCTTTTCCATCTCCATATTTCCATCTCTACCTCCAGGAATGTTCGTCCATACTAGCACATCCACATCCAAGAAAACTCCAGCACAATCACGGAAGATGTATAAAAACTTAAATTCCTTTATTTCATAGTTTAAAATCCATGTCAATATATAAGCAGCATACAGACAGCATAGAATTGACCAATGTGTTTCATCTTACAACTTAGTCATGAGCAGACTTGAACTGCAAAGTTTGGTGGGTATGGCACCCAGAGACTGAGCAAGGGCTGCTGTTTGTTATCTGTATCTGTGTTTGGGTAAAAATGCCAAGTAGCTTGACTGACGGCGGAAGCAGCCAATTAAACAGCATGCAGTTGGTTAGCGACTACAGGCATATCCCCTGTAGGCATGCCTGTGATTCCTATTGATCCACATAACTGTTTTTACTGTGTAATATATTATTTTATTTGTACGTGTCGCCTATGATTCGTAAAGTGCTACAGAATATGATAGCATTATAATAAGTAAAGATTATTGTTATTATTATTGCCAAGCTAGACATGCAGTATAAGAGCAGAATTATCTGACCAGATCCCATTATACATAGGAAACATAGCTAGTGAGAGGTTGCTGCTCATCATAGGGTCGGTCAAATAGGCAGGAACATGTTAAAAAACAGCAATTGCCCTTTTCAGGGCACTTTGGTGTATAAATGAAACTGTTTTTATTAGGGGCAGGTGAAAATCAGAAATTATTGACCTTTTTAGGGCACTCTGAAGCATAAGGCTGCAATAGTAGATCTTGAAGGTCTAGTCTCTGTATAGTTTTCAGCACTAGAAAAATCATAAATCATCATCATTATATCTCGATTATGAAGTTGCTCCTGTTAGTAAATAGTGCACACTAATACATAGATCATAAAAGTGCTGTTGTCAGTGAATAGTGCACGCTAATACGTAGATCACAAAGGTGCTATTGACAGTGAATAGTGTCCACCAATATGTAGATCATAAAGGTGCTATTGTTAGTGAATAGCATGCACAAACAGGTAAATCATAAAGGTGTTGTCAGTGAATTGTGTGCACTAATATGTTGATTATAAAGGTGCTGTTATCAGTGAAACACACACACTAATACATAGATCATGAAGGTGCAGTTGTCAGTAAAAGGCATTCAGTAATACCTTGTTTGTAAAAATGCTGCTGTCAGTGAATAGTGTCCTTTAATAAATTGATCATGAAGGTGCTGTCACATTATAGTTTGGAACTGCAGGTCTTTTAAAATGAGGACAGCAGAAATTAAGGGACAGGGATATGGCTGTGGTGCTGCTGCTGGTGGTGATGGAGCTGGTGCTGCAGGGATAGGACATGTTCTGTCTCTGCTTGCTTTAAGTTCCTCTGTTGCAAGTAGGCAGCTTTTACTGGTAGGCCTCAATATGCCCAACAAAGTTGAGGCATTGGTCAATTACATGTCAGTGGTCAGCCCATAGCCACATCATTACCTGTTACTACCTGCACTCGGGGACCCAGGAAACAAGGTTATCCCACAGCAGGTCTGCAGCATGACACTTTTTCTCACATAATGCAGTGTACAGAACACAAGTCATTTGAATGATGTGCCACAAGTCAAAACAGAGCAATTAAAGCCTTAACAAGCTGAGCATCTCATGTATGACCAGGCACCTGCAGAGTAAACATGAGCTATGTCGGCTGAAACACCAAAAAAGCCTGAAAACATTTAAGGCTCCACCTACTTCTTCATTTGGTCCAGCCTGTTCCACTGCCTCCACAGTCACAGGGACATCTGATGTTTCACCACCACCACTATTATCATCAGAAGCACCACTATCACCAAGCCTGTCCACACCATCCGTTCAGCAAATTATGGAGATACAGCAAATGCTTAGCCCACTGCAAGGAAAAGCTCTGGTAAAGAATAGAATTCTTTGAAATGCCCCCATTCAGGCTGTTGGAGAAGAACAGCTTTAAAAAGACAATGTTAGGACAGCAAAACACTAAAGGAAGCAGCTCCCTAGCCCTCCCGCAGTTATAGCACTGTTAAATGTCTAGCTTTATCAGAACATATAAAAAGCTATGGAATACTGCAGTATGTGGCAAGCTGATTGATGGACCTAGCCTAAGGAGGCGTGACTGCAGCATCAAGCCTGGGGATACCCAGCAGGACTTCTAGAGGTGGCACAGAGAAAGGCAATGAATGTCCCTCGCAGGGACTTGCTCAAGGGCAGGAGGAGGGTCCCTGGGGGGATAGAGGGAATGGAAGAGAACAGGTTTACCTTCTCCTTCAGATACTCCCCCTGCGAGAGGGCCATACGATCGGCCATTCAAAGGAATTGGCGTATCCTCGCTCAGGATCAAGATCTAGCCAGTGTCTCAGGTGCTAGAACGCTAGTCGCTTTTAGGAGAAACACCACTATTAGAGACAAATTGGTCCATAGTAAACTTCCACCATTGGGAGGGAAATGGCTATCTAGGGATCTACCCATTGGGAATCACAGATGTGGTCACTGCAACCTAAACGGTCAACTAAAGGTGGCAGAGTTTTGAGGGGTGAGACAAGCAGTGTAGTCGCTGATAACCTGCCGGTCGGACTTCGTGGTATATGTAGTTTACTGCCCCTGTTTTCGCTTCTACATTGGGAAAACCATTAGGAAATTATTTACCCGATTTAGGGAGCATCAAAGATCTATTTCCAAAGGTAATGGAAGCCCCCGTCCGATTGAACACGTACAACAGGAACACGGGGGTGAGCTGGTGCCAGAGCATATTTTTGTTAGGGGAACAAAGCCCCTATCGCAGAATTATAAGTTATATTAACTTATAACTCGGCGCACCGCACTTTGGCACGGCGCACCATGCGCAGGCGTGCGTGTGCCGGAGAGCTCGGTGACGTCACCAGCTCTCCAGCACTTTAGAATCCGGCGCACGCACGAGTTATAAGTTAATATAACTTATAATTCTGCGAAAGGGGCTTTGTTCCCCTAACAAAAATATGCTCTGGCACCAGCTCACCCTGAGCTGGTGCCATGTATATGTGTATAAACCTACCACTTTTTAAGTGGTAGGTTTCCTTTAATAGCTCATAGTTACAGTGCCCCAGTAGCCAATAGTCACAGCCCCAAGAGTCGCCAATAAATTAAAAAAGCTAATACTTAGAGACCTCAGGGAAACCTAATGGCATTATCATGTCCTGTTGCCAAAAGTTGCATGTTTCTCAGGCCACAAACCCCTGTGAGATGTGAACAGGGAAGCAGCTTGGCAGGGAGCCGCTGGCTCCTAATTTTTTCTAAACAATCTACCAATTGCGTGGGAGGAGGGGGGGTTTGGATGATTCAGATCAAGTATTCTCCATGGTTCTCATAAGAAAATTTTTTTTCAAGTTTTTTGGTAAAGAGTTACAAATCCACTCCACCTCTAGTTGCAAAATGAAAAAAAATACTACAATATTTATATTTCTGTTATCTTTTTTTATCTATCTATGAATGCATACATTTTATTGTATTGAACACGAATTGAACTTATAACACATCTATAGGACTTGCAATACTGTAAAGACTGATGGAATCTAATGGAAAAAATACATCCAAAGAGCTTCTCAAACATCAAAAAAACTTGAGTAAGATGTCTCCACAATGATAAACATGACCATCATTCTATACTGGTGATTTTATAGAAATACTGTATACAATGGAGTATGTTCAGGTAAGCTTTTGGTTTGGTAAATATGAGTTTTACATGGTTTTTACTTTGTGAGTAGTTACTAAAAGGGTATCTTTACAGCATTGCTGGAAGAGCAGCTAAATCTAAGTGCTCCTGCTTTCTTTTTGTAAAAAATGCATTTATGTGGAAGTATTCATCTTATATTAGTGGTGCCTACAATTTCTCAACCTCTCTTAAAGCACATTTCTTACTGGGTAAAGGCTATCTTAAGACAACTGGAAGATATACCTTCACACTGTTTTTATGGGGAGCCTGCATGTATTGATCAATTGTTGGTGAAGAAGTAGAAACTTTGCTGTTAACCTCTACATGCACCACAATGTTATAATATGTCGAAATGGGGTAGGGGTTTTATGGAGAGAGCTCACAGATTTAGCTGTCTCCATAGACTTATATAAATTTGGTATCTGCTTGTTCATACTGACCCAAAGAATAAAGAGGAGATGCACAGGGCCAACAAGAAAATGGCCCTAATGAGGATTTTTTGGTCAATTTCACTACATTTTTTTCCAGCTTCCCAGTTCACAGCATGAATTATTGAATACTGACACTAGGAAAAACAATTTCTTACACAGCAAACAAGCCCCCATTCTACATGGAAAAATAAAAACGTTATGGATTTTTGAAAATGGGGATTGAAAACAAAAGCAAAACGAAGGAAAAAGATCCTATAACAAGTAAAATAAAAATAACAATTTTTTCACTATGTGTAATACAAAATATAAAATAAGCTAATGATCAAATATAGGGATCAGAAAGTCTGCCTCCAAAAGTAAAAATGCATTTGAAATATTGTATATTCTGTAGAAATTCTCCAGATTTTCACCTTTGTACTAAAACAATGGAAGGTACAGTACAAAGAAAACCTGTTTTATACCTTTTCTTCTGACATTGCCTTATCAAAACTGGGCTCAGTCGCTCTAGGGAAAAGAATATGTGTAGTTTAAAGATTAAATGCTTTGTTATTGGTTATACAGGCTGGACTTGTACAGATAAATTTATAAGTACAACGGACCAGCAAAGGGCAAATAAGCGAAATCCATGACAGAAGTCTCTTGTATAGTGATGAATACGTCTGCTAAATTGCTGTAAGGTATAAGGCACAATAGGCTTGTATTTGTCAGACACACAGCCTAACCCTGAGGTTATCATACGGGGTCCAGCAGATACAGAGAAGCCTCTTAACACTATTACCTTGTAATCATATCTGCTACAGGCTCAAATCTCAGCTGGGAGCATGCTTACTTTAAGATGTGCCAGCATGTGAGTGTGTGATATTTTTTCTAGTTAAGCACTTCAAATTCTGTTGAAATAAAAGATAGATGATTGCATGCTCCTGTAAGCTTGTTACATTAAACATGTGCTCTGAATTTAAATCTCAGATTTACATAGTTACAGTTTTCTTTAGGTGTTTTATAGGGGTTAAAACAAAATGGAGGTGCAGTCTACAAATTGAAATAATTTTTGAGCGAGCACTAAAATGCTCGGGTGCTCGTTATTCGAGACAAACTTTTCCCGATGTTCGAGTGCTCGTCTCGAATAACGAACCCCATTGAAGTCAATGGGAGACTCGAGCATTTTTCAAGGGGACCAAGGGTCTGCACAGGGAAGCTTGGCCAAACACCTGGAAACCTCAGAAAATGATGTAAACACCACGGAAATGGACAGGAATCAGCAGGGGCAGCATGCATGGATGCCTCTGAGGCTGCTTAATCGCACCATTATGCCAAAATTATGGGCAACAGCATGGCAAAGACAGAGTGACCGAATGAGGCTAGATAGCATCTAAAACATCCAATAATTGACCCTGACACTGTAGAAGACGGCATGCAGAGGCAGCGGCAGCAGCGGCAGGCTAGAGAGTGGCATGGCGACATACCCCAAATGGACTGAGGCTTCAAACCAATTTAAAAAATTACTTTTGGCGAGAATAACGTGTAGCACTGTATGTATCAGTATTTTGCCTGGTTAAGTCAGCAGAGAGGAACCAAAGGAGGTGAGCAAGAAGCGCTGAAATGATTTCCTATGTGAACAAAAGGTTGATGGTATATTTAGTTGATAACATAGCATGGTGGCGACATAGTGACCAAGTTCCATAACGTATCTGGTGAAACACCCGAAAAATGAGCCTGACACAGCTCGTTTGATAAGGGGACGACATGTGGAGGCAGCCATGGAGACGAATTCCATGATTAAGAGTGACAGTATGGGGCATCCATATTGCGCTGCTATGATTGAAACTTCAGGTCTCCAGCATGGCGGCGACAGATGCGCCGAGTTCCATTATGTATCTGGTAAAACACCTGAAAATTCTGCCTGACACAGCTCGTTTGATAAGGGGATGATGTGCTGTATTTCCTCTCGCGCTCCAGCGTCTGGGCAGTATGCATGGATTCCTCTGAGGATGCCTAATCTTGGGACGGAGCTGGCTGTCCGCTACCAGGCGAGCTTTCTCCTGTCCAAGCCCCTGCCTCTCAGCTCCTCCCCACCCAAAATGGGCCTGGGGGCCAAAAGCGTTTACTTTGAAAAAATTATAATTTTCAAAGCAGGCGGGGCTACAAACAGCACTTCTAAGAACCTTTTGTATAAGATCAAGTGTAGCACTGTTCTACACTTGACTTGGTTATGGCGGGTGAGGGGAATGTAAACAGATGCGCAAGAAGCGCTGAAATAATATCAGTAAATGATAAAAGTTTGGCAGTATATTTTGTGGATAACACAGCAGGGTGGCGACAAAGTTAACAAGTTTGATGTGGAAGCCATGAAAACAACCCAAAATTGTGCCTGACACAGCTCGTTTGCTAAGGGGACGATGCATGGAGGCAGCTATATGGACGACTTTTTGAGGCAGCTATGGAGATGATGAGTGGAGGTAGCAATGGAGACAACATGTGGAGGCTGCTATGGAGACAATTAAATTTGGATAGTGCCTGTATGTGGCAGTCCAAAAAAGTTTTCAAACCAGAGGAGCAGGTAGGTGGTCCTCCAGAAAAATTAAATAGATTGAGTGCCTGTATGTGGCAGTCTAAAAAAGTTTTCAAACCAGAGGACTGGGTAGGTGGCCCTCCAGAAAAATTAAATACATAGAGTACCTGTATGTGGCACTCGAAAAAATTGTTTAAAACAGAGGACCGTACTGTACTTCCGCTGTACTTCCACTGTGTCTTGCGCTCCAGCGCCTGGGGTATGGAGAGCTGAACGCTGCGCATGGAAACATTGGTGGATGCTGTGGAGGATCGTGGAGGCGAAGGTGTGGTTTTCGCACGGGAGATGTTTGGGCCGAGGTCCTTGGCAGGGGGCTGACTAGCAGAGGCAGCAGATGACACAGGGGAAGGAGCACTGGTGTGCCCGGCCGGAGGTGAACGGACTTGATTCCATTGAGTGGGGTGTTTAGCATTCATATGCCTGCGCATACTGGTGGTGGTTAAGCTGGTAGTGGTGGAACCCCTGCTGATCCTGGTGTGGCACAGTTTGCACACCACAGTCCGTCGGTCATCCAGTGTTTCTTTAAAGAACCTCCAACCTTCCGAAAATCTAGCCCTCACCACGGGAGCTTCACTACGTGAAACATTTGACGCTGATGCACCAGCTCTGGCCCTGCCTCTCCGTCTGGCCCCACCACTGCTTCTTCCAACCTGTTCTCATCCAGGACTCGCCTCCGTCTCAGAAGCACTGTGTTCACCCGGCCTATCAACCCAGCTTGGGTCTGTCACCTCATCATCCTCCGATCCCTCAGTCTGCTCCTCCCTCGGACTTCCTGCCCTGACAACAACTTCACCACTGTCTGACAACCATGTCTCCTCATCGTCCGACACCTCTTTACACACTTCTTCCACTACGTCAACAATGTCATGACCCACAGACTGGGAGCGGTGGAAAACCTGGGCATCGGGAAAGAGCTCAGCAGCAACCGGACAAGTGGTTTGTGACTCTGGGAAGGGTCCAACAAACAGTTCCTCAGAGTATGCCGGTTCAAATGCCAAATTTTCCTGGGAGGGGGCAGACTGGGGGGAAGGAGGCTGAGGTGGAGGAGCTGGAGGAGTGCTGATTTCGGTGACATGGGTGGACTGTGTGGAAGACTGACCGGTGGACAAATGGCTAGAAGCATTGTCCGTAATCCACGACATCACCTGTTTGCACTGTTCTGGCTTCAATAGTGCTCTACCACGAGTCCCAGTAACTTGAGACATGTTACTGTGTAGAGTGTAGCTCTGCGGCGTTCCCCTGCTCCCTCATCATCAGGTGGTGTTTCACCCCGTCCAGGACCACGGCCTCTGACCCCTGCAGTAGTTGGAAACCCACGCCCTAGTCCTCTACCCCTACCCCTCGGGTTCAACAAGTAAAAAAAAAAAAATCGGCAGACTGTACCTAATTCAATAAAACCCCTAATAAAAATAAAATATATAACGCTATTGTAGCCCTAAGAAGGCCTGTTGGATTCTTGTATGGCTAGTTTGTAACCTACACTGACAGCACACAACCGGAGTTTGTGCTTTGCCTGTGATGACTTTTAGTTTTGAAAAAAAAAATTAAAGTCAAACAAAAAAAGCGGCAGACTGTGCCTAATTCAATCAAACCCCTAATAAATTGTCCCACTTAGGTTTTTGAGATGGATATGTGTGTCACTAAGAGCTAAATAGAACGTTCCCAAGTCTCCCTGCAAATTTCTCACAATATGGTACTAGCTACACTACTAGTGCCAGCAAGGCCAGCCACAAACAAATAAAAAATAAATAAAATATATAACGCTATTGTAGCCCTAAAAAGGCCTGTTGGATTCTTGTATGGCTAGTTTGTAACCTACACTGACAGCACCCAACTGGATTTTGTGCTTTGCCTGTGATGACTTTTAGTTTTGAAAAAAGCAGCAGACTGTGCCTAATTCAATCAAACATCAAAGAGAAAAGAGCTAGACAAATCATTACTTAGAAAAAATACATATATTTTTATTCTTAGTATTCCAAGTCAAACACATATCAATATACAAATCATGTTAAAAATATACCAGAGGAACCAGGTGTCCCAGATGACAATTGGGACCACACAGAATACCAAAACGGCCCCCCTCCTTCTAAAGCCCCATAGGTAAAAACATGTCAAGTATAAGTAAGGATGTTAGTGACAGTGCCCAACAATAGGGCCAGTGAGGCAAAAGAGGGTAAATATCAATACAGTTCCAGCCTATTTAATACCCCGGAGGTACCTTCCGGTGTATACAGTTATTGGCTTTACATATTGCACTTACCCGCAGGCATAGTAACGGCAAGCAGAGGGCAGTCAGGAGGAAGGCCGAGCAGGTACACCCCGACGCGCGTTTCGCTGATGCTTCGTCAGGAGGTAAAGAGTGTGTGTTGTGTCCTCCTATATATACATCTATCCGGCGTGTCTGTCTAAAGACGCACCCACCACGTGACGCATCGGTCCACTGAGGTTGCGCACCGGGCATACGTCATCATGCTACGCCCGACCCGATCACATGGTCAGGTCGCCGCTGCCATGGAGACGCGTCCCGTCTTTGTGCACTCCCCCATGGGCCGGCATGGCGCACGCGCTTAGGCGCGTCAGCAGAACGCCGGGATGTATTTCAACAGGTACATATAAATGAAATTAAAATAAACCGACAGATAGACAGTAAAAGTCTGTTGCCTGTAAATGTCAAACCTTAAAAGGGTTTGAGGACAGAAGAAAAGGGGATTGATCAATATGCCTTATACATGTTTTCTCCCATATATCCGTCTTTAAAGTTTTGCTCAGACATATATGCTAAATCAGTGAATAAACATACGTATTCTATATGCAGTGGGTAAATAAATGGGAGCATATTTGCAAGTATGCATAACAAAAATAAATAAATAAGCAGATGCACCGATACATTTGTATATAGTGGGACACCCTTGAAATTTGTGTTCTACAAGACCTAGGAAGCCGAAAAATGTCCCGGATATCCTGGTGTATGTGCATAGAAGGGAGCCATAACCATGATAAAAAGTGCATAATAAAGTGAATAAGTGATGAAGCAATAATAATATGTAAACACTGAGAATAAAGTGCCTATGCATAAGAAATGGGGAGTTGAAGTAAATCTAAAAATGACCACATATAATATAAAACTATGAAATGCAAAACTGTCAATATAGGATGAGGTGTATATATGTGCAATAAAGTGCACGTGCCAGAATCAATATAATTCAATGAAAAAGAAGAAGGAGCCATCGTAAACACCTGTTACAACCCGTATGGATGGCTAAAAATCCACAGTACCACCACACAAACAAAAACAGAAACAAAGCATGAAAAGGACATATCCCATGTATACATGCAATGGGGCAGATAAATGTACATTGTGCCCCCAAGAAGTTGTGATTAAAGGATGTGTATATAAAATGCAACGGATGTCGCCACTCAGATGCTTTTCTTTTTCTTGAAAGTGCCGGGAGTCCCGAAATTAAGAGACTATGTATAAATCAGACCGTGTTTAGAAGACCCTTTGGCTGTATGGTGTCCAGGAGGGTGATCCACCTCAATTCTTTTTGCAAAAGCCTTTTCTTCCCGTCACCCCCCCTAAGTCCCATAAGGACCCTGTCTATTCCGCGTACTGTGAGTCCCTTTGGGTTACAGTTATGTTTCTCCCGAAAATGTTTGGGGACCGGCTGCAATTTAAAATCTTTTGGAAGACCCAAGCTTTCGTCGTGACTGGCTGCTCTAATGCTCCGCACATGTTCGAGGACCCTTACCTTTAAGGGTCTGGTCGTCATACCAACATATAACTTCCCACAGGGACAGCGTAAACAGTAGACCACCAACTCCGTATTGCAATTGATGTGGTGCAGAATTTTGTATTCCTTCTCTGCACAGGAGTCGGTGAACCCCTGAGTACGCTCCATATATTGGCAGGCCTTATATTTGCCACAGCAGTATGACCCCCATTTTGGGCCGGTTCTCCCTAGCCAGCTCTTCTCTACATGGGGAACATAGTGGTTCTGCACCAGCATGTCACGTAAGTTACGTGATTTGCGCCACGTGATCGATGGATCTCTTGTGAGGCACTGCGCTAGATCCTTATCTGTCCGCAATATGGACCAATGCTTGTCAATGATCTCCCTAAAGCCTCTCCATTGGGAATTAAAATTGGTAATTAATCTCACGATTTCAGTTGCATTTCTCTTCTTGGGTTTACTTACCAAAAGGGAGCCACGAGTTTCTCCCTTGGCCCGGTTATATCCATGTTGGATTGTGGCTTCCCTGTAGCCTCTGTCCCGGAAACGTTTGGTCAAGATTGGTCGCTGGAGCAAATCCGTCTCATTCTTAAGAACTGTCCCACCGGGATAGCTTTCTTGGACTGTGGATAGTGGGAGGAGGATGCATGAAGAAGAGAATTCACGGATGTCTCTTTTCGAAAGACATCGGTAGTGACAAATCCTTCTGTGTTTTTTCCAATGAGAACATCCAGAAACTCTATCTGGTCCTGACTGTACTTCCAGGTGAGTTTGATGTTCTGTTGGTTGACGTTGAGGCCCTGCAAAAATAAATCCAAGTCAGTATCGGAGCCCTGCCAGATAAATAGTATATCATCTATATACCTTGACCACGAGATAACGGCGTCATGACCTGTGGTATTGTCAACGACTTCTCTCTCCAACAGCCCCAGGAAAAGATTGGCATATGAGGGGGCACAAGTCGCCCCCATAGCTGTTCCCTGGAGCTGTAGGAAAAATCGGTCGCGAAAGGTGAAAAAATTATGTTTCAAAATGAAATACCTAGACGCCCGCATCCCGTGGGCCTGGCATATAGATGTATACAAGGCCTCAACGTCACATGTAACCAGCCACATACGTGGATCGAGATGAACTCCCTCCAGACGGCGCAGAACTGGCCCTATTGTTGGGCACTGTCACTAACATCCTTACTTATACTTGACATGTTTTTACCTATGGGGCTTTAGAAGGAGGGGGGCCGTTTTGGTATTCTGTGTGGTCCCAATTGTCATCTGGGACACCTGGTTCCCCTGGTATATTTTTAACATGATTTGTATATTGATATGTGTTTGACTTGGAATACTAAGAATAAAAATATATGTATTTTTTCTAAGTAATGATTTGTCTAGCTCTTTTCTCTCTGATGTTAACTATTTAAACTGTTGAGAGCTGTGTTTGTGCACTTTACACCGGGGCACTATTGGTTTTGCTAATTCAATCAAACCCCTAATAAATTGTCCCACTTAGGTGTTTGAGATGGATATGTGTGTCACTAACAGCTAAATAGAACGTTCCCAAGTCTCCCTGCAAATTCCTCACAATATGGTACTAGCTGCACTACTAGTGCCAGCAAGCCCAGCCACAAGCAAATAATAAAAAAAATATATATAACGCTATTCTAGCCCTAAGAAGGGCTGTTGGGTTCTTGTAGACTCACTCCTGCCTAACACTAAGCTAATATAACACCCTAACGCTATCCCTGCAGCAGCAGCAGATCTCTCCCTAACGGCATCAAGACAGAGAATGATGCGAGCAGCGCGAGCAGGGGCTAGTCTATTCCAGGGTCATCTGATCAGGCCAGCCAACCACTGCTATCGACGTGTAAGGGTACCACGTCATGCTGGGTGGAGTGCAGAGGCTCCTGGCTTGTGATTGGCTCTGTTTCTGGCCGCCAAAAATCAAAACGGCGGGAGATACTATTTTCTCGAGCTGGCAAAGTATTTGTCCGAGCAACGAGCAGTTACGAGTACGCTAATGCTCGAACGAGCATCAAGCTCGGACGAGTGTGTTCGCTCATCTCTATTTGATACCCAATTTCTCCCGAGTACACCGCTACCCTATATGTGGTGGTAACCTGCTGTATGGGTGCATGGACGGGCATAGAATGGAAGGAGGCGCCATTCAGAGCAGATTTGCATTGTACAGGCTATGATTTTTTTTTTAATGTGGACCTATAGGGGCTTATTTTTTGTGCCACATGAGATGTACTTTTCTGGTCCATAATCTGTGGCATCTATAGCTAATTGGTGAGATTTTATTGGTGGGGTAGATTTTGTTGGTGGGGGAAATGAAAATCATCAATTTTTATGAAGTTTTTTTCTTAAATAGTATAATATTTTTATTCTTTGGATCTCCACGATTCCGAAAAGTCGGCTCCGATCGCGGGCGTTACAGTGCGGTGCAGCCCCCGCTTTTGGTGTCGGGTCCGTTTGGTGCCAAAAGCGGGACGTTAAAGCACGTTGAGGTGCGGGAAGTATCTACCTGCAGGGACGTACTTTAATGTCCAGGTCTGTGTAAGGTTTCTTTTTATTCAATAAATAATGTTTTGGTTTAAACAGGTTTTGAACCTACAATCTCCACTCTCTAGCATAGTGCCTAATGACACATAGTGACTGTAACCAATAGCCTACACTGCTACCTATAGGCACCAGAAAGATTTTAGGACCTTCACTAGAGCTTCCATAGAGTTACACAAGCTTAATGCACTGGTATATAGAGATGTATCTTCTCATAAATCTCTATATAACACTAAGGTATACTTTTTTTTCCTTTTTTTAAAGCATATAATTAATACAATTAAATTGAACAAAAATGTATAAGACGCTAAATAAATTAGATATTTTATATCAACATAATCAGGACAACCACCCTTAAAATATTAAAATACATATAATAGATTGTCATAAATTAAAGCTCTCCACGCTAAACAGGCCTCCCCCCAGATGTTTACATCTACAATATAATTGCCCTATGTGACCGCATCCTAAACATTCTCTGATAAAGTTTTTGTCTTTTCTTGAAAATGTTGAGATGACACAGGTGGGGTGTACACAGCTAAAGTGCAAAATGGTCCGCACACCAGCATTTCATTATATAAACACTCAAAGACAAAGAATTCTGCTACTGAGGACCAAAACATAAAGCAAAATAATATTTGAACAATTCATAGAATACACAAAAATTAAAATCAATTAAAAATACCAAAAAAACACAGGGTAGAGTGGGTACAATGGCCCAACTCTATCCACCTCCCCTAGCCGCAAGTATGCTGACAAGTCCGTAAGACCTAAGTGCCAGGGTAAAGTACCCAGGTTACAATTGGTGTGTGGCCAAGTACAATACAATGCACATATAAGATAAGTCAAAAATAGAAGCTTTCCTGCCAAAGTGACCAATGCTTCCAATAAACAGGACATGGTATTTAAACATATAAGAGTTAAGTGCAAATTCTAAATGCCACTACCTGTCACCATGCAACTGAAGCAAACTGGGCCCACCTGGGCGAAGCCAAGCACCCAGGTAATGCCACAGGAGGACCAAAGCCACACTACACACCGCACACTGAATTCCGGTAGGGATGGAAGGCTGCCCACGCGTATCCTCACTATTCAGCGACTTCCTCAAAGGTATGAAGCCTCAGGGGTAAGTAGCTCAACTTATATACGTTGCATCCATGGTGTAAACGTTGTGGTGCTCCAAATATCATATTACGAATGGCCATGTGTGGGAGGCGGCTGCAGGGCAGAGTGGGGGGTGGCTGCTGAACATTTCATTACTAAGGGAGGCTACTGAGTATTTCATTAGTCAGGGGAGGCTGCTGGGCATTTCATTAGTTAGGGGGGGCTGTGACTAATTCTTTTCCCCACACTAGGCTTATACTTGAGTCAATATGTTTCCCAAGTTCTTTTTGTGCTAAAAGTAGGTGCCATTAGGTTCTAAATAACATGGAGGCTTTATAGATTAACCCCACTAATTCTTTTTCATTTTTGCATTTCCATTTTTCGATCCCCTCCTTTAAAAACCCATAACATTTTTATTTCTCTGTGTGAAGAGCTGTATGAGTGTGTGTTTTCAGCTTAAAAAATTGTCCCATGCCATATACTGCGAATCAGGATAAAAAATTCCAAATGCAGTGGAATCTACAAAAATACATTAACGCCATTTTCTTTGGGCTCTGCATTTCATGCCAAATTACACCTTTCCTTTATTCTTCAGGTCAATACGATCACGGGGACATTTATATTATTTACATAAGTTTAATTATTTGTGGATATCCAAAAGGAAAGGGTAACATCCGGCACTCCAAAAGAAAAAACTTGAAAATCTTAAAAATCCATAGTATTTATTGCATTTAGTTTAACCCCTTAACGACTTGGCCTAGTTTTTTCACTTCCATTTTTCACTCACCAACTTCAAAAATCTATAACTTTTTTATTTTTCCACATAAAGAGCTGTGTTATGGCTTATTTTCTGCGTAACAAATTGCACTTCATAGTGACGGTATTTAATATTCCATGGCGTGTACTGGGAAGCGGGAAAAAAATTCCAAATGCAGTGAAAATGGTGAAAAAACACATTTGCAACGTTTTCTTGTGGGCTTGGATTTTACAGCTTTCACCCTGCGTCCCAAATGACATGTATACTTTATTCTTTGGGTAGGTATGATCACATGGATACTAAATTTGTATAGGTTTTCTAATGTTTTCATACATTTAAAAAAATTAAAACCTCCTGTACAAAATATTTTTTTTTAATTTTGCCACCTTCTGGCGCCAATAACTTTTTCATACTTTGGTGTACGGAGCTGTGGGTAGTGGCATTTTTTGTGAATTTTTATCGCGTTTTCATTGCTATAATTTTTGGGACTTTGCAAACTTTTGATTACTTTTTATAAATTTTTTTATGTTTTTCAAAATGGCAAAAAAATGCCATTTTCGACTTTTGACGCTATTTTCCGTTACGGAGTTAAACGCAGTGAAAAACCGTTATTATATTTTGATAGATCGCACATTTTCAGACGCGTCGATACCTAATGTGTTTATGATTTTTACTGTTTTTTTTATATTTATATCACTTCTAGGTAAAGGGGGGTGATTTGAATTTTTAGGTTTTTTTATTATAATTTTTTTTTTAACTTTTTTTTAATTTTTACTTTTACTATTTTTCAGGCTCCCTAGGGTACTCTAACCCTAGGTAGTCTGATTCATCTTATCATATACTGCCATACTACTGTATGGCAGTATATGTGGATTTTACTCCCCATTCTTTGCAATGTGCAATTATCACATTGTAATGCATGGGTTAACATGAAGTAGCCTTGGGTATTCGGAACACCCGAGGCTACCATGGCGACGGATAGCCACTCCCCGTGACATCATCGGGGAGCGACGATCCGCGACAAGATGGCCGCGCCAATGCGCTGCCATCCTTTTGAAGCCGCCGGCAGCATTGCGGGTGTTACCAGTCAGCCTTTGCTGCAATATGCAGCAAAGACTTACCGGCTATGGAGAGAGCTCGGTCCCCGAGCCCATGCACCGGGACCCAGCGCGCGCCGTACTAGTACGGCGTGCGTCGGGAAGGGGTTAAAAGAAGGGCATATGGTCCATGCTCCAAAAAGATGACCTACGCTTTTTTGAACTAACATATCCAGGTTTTATTCATGGTCTCATTATGTTTAAATAGATTTAAAAAATAATTGTAACCTTTTTGTATGAAAAAAATCCTTTGTTTTACCATATTCTGTTAACTGCATATTAACTGTTGAAGTGCTGACTGAGTGCGGTGCGCCACCATTTTTGGGAGGAAGGTCCGCAAAATGGCAGCTTCCTGCGCCTCCTGAGCTACCTTGTTGGTTTAGCCATTTAAATAAAATGAACCTGGGCCCAGTCCCAAACTCCATTAGAAGCTATGGGTCTTGAATAGTTCAACATGAACCTGAACTTTGCAATTTGGTTCCATTCATCACTACTCACAGTAAATATTTTCAATAACTTTACTTAACTAGACACATAGATGGGCCTATTCATAAAGCAATTACTGCTTGAAGACAGAACTGGAAATAACTTGATGATGGTAGAATAGAGATCATAAATCTTAGCATCGCCACATGACATACTAGTAAGTCACAGTGCTATTCAGGATGTTAAAGAAGGTCTCACAGGCCTGGTAGATGATGTTTATTTCTGGCAGTGAAACCCGTGGCAGAAAATAGCACTCAAAATGTCCAAATCACTATTTTTTGCAAATCATAAAAATTGGAATAAAAGTTTTTTATGCACTACAGGTTTAAATTTTTTTTCTGCGTATTAAAACCTATATATATTGTCAATTTCACTACATTAGAATTTTTCTCATTTCCCAGTACATGAAATGGCATATTAAATACCATCACTCTGAAGTACAATTGCTTATGAAGAAAACAAGCCCTTATATAGCTCTGTACATGAACAATTACACTTATGGATTTTTAAAGGAGGGAAGAAAAAAATGGAAACACAAAATTAAAAAGGGTATCAATGGTAAGTTGTTAGACTATGGAACGAAAGTTTGTATAAAGCGTAGATCAGACATTGCCCTGCAATTAACTGTACATGATAAGTCTTAGTCCTGAAAATATCCATAACAGAGGCAAAGTTACTGACAGAAGCAGGTACATAATCAATGTGGGAGCTGCTACTCAACTGTCTAATGAAGTTGAATTGAGTATTTTCAGCCCTTGGCAGTGCCTGCAGGCAGCTTGGAAGACTTCTGTATGGAAGAACAGAAGGATGAATGTCACTGTAGAGTATAATAAGAGAAAGGGCAAGAAGTGAGGTTCTATTCATTCCCTCCTCCATTAACAATAATCATATGCCAAGAGATTCCAAACCTGCTGCAGTCCTATATTATAGCAATTTATTTATGAGAATGTGACATATTCTATAGGTAGCAGTGAAATAGCAGGTCATTTTAATTTGGATGTTGATTACTGTAAATGTAACATGTTATTAACAGATCCAAATTCAAAAAAGTGCTAGATTTTGCATGCTCATTATTGCTGATATACAAATAAACCACCATCAGTATTCATCAAGACATACCAGAATATCAAACTCAAACTATTAGATTTTTAAGAAGTATTATTTTATATTTAACCATTTGATCTGTGCAATACAAAAAGAGCACATTAGAAGTTGTCCAATTTCAGCAAATGTTACTATTTGTGCTATAAAAAGTCACACATTTTTCCAATATACTTTCTGTATTGCTGAATTTCATGTGTCTAGATCTCCATTTTCCATTGTCATTCAGTAGGAAAATTCAAAAACCAGTCATTTAATGTCAGATCAGGGCAGTTTCTAGGTAATTTGTTGTATAGAAACCAATAGAAGTATAGTACCCTAGGGGGTCTGATAAATAGTAAACAAAAAAAGGTACAAAATAAAAATTAATAAACCTAAATGTTCAAATCACTCACCTTTTCATAGAACTGATATTAAAATAAATAGCAAAAGAAAAAAATGTTGTTTTCAGCTCACCAAACATTGCAGAGGCTGCCGTGTCAGACCAGTCGCACGGAGTAAAGAAGTCGGGCCGCTCCGAGTCAATATGGAAAAAGTAAACAGGCACTCCAGCCAGGGTAAACATGAAAAATATCAAAAAATATTTGGGAAAAACATATTAAAACCTAACTTTTAATCATATAGTTAAAAGCCATGTGCGCATGGGTTCGGGAAAGCCATTGACGCGTTTCGGATCTTACTCCTTAGTCATAGTTTATAAATAAACAAGTTAAATGATAAACATGTAAGGTATTGCCGCATCTCAAAATGTCTGGACACTGCAGCTCTCCCAGCATAAAGGTAGGCAGCACACTGCAGTCCCCCAAGTATATAGGTAGCCAGCACACTGCAGCCCCCACAGTATACAGGTGGGCAGCACATTGCAGCCTCACCCCCCCCCCAAGTATATAGGTAGCCAGCACACTGCAACCCCCTCCCTCCCACAGTATATTGGTAGCCAGCACACGGCAGCCCCGTTCAAAATATATAAGTATCCAGCACACTGTCCCCAGCACATAAGAAAATAAAAGTAGCATTGTCCTGGATCTGGCAGCTGGACCAAAATTTTTTCTGTGCACTCCATACAACTGATTGCCACCTGGGGAGTTCCTGACTTGTGGTTAGCTGAACACCTATCACTGGACACCTCAGCTATCCCCACAAAACCACAAACAGTACCTGGCAGTTTGCAAGTCTGTAAAAGGTGTTTTATAGTTTTTTCAATATTATAGCATGTCTGTAAGAAGTATTTTTATGAATGCCCTCTCCTTGCTAAGATGCATTTAAGGAGGTGGGGAGCAGTGAAGCATTCCACACGCTCCCCTATCATCAATGTCACTCTGTTACTTGCTGGAGTACTTGCGCATGCGCACTGCTCCTCTCATATTGATTGCCTAGCACATACTCATCCACCTTCACCCACGCATAATAGAGGAGGATGGGAATGCAAACAGCCATCAGTAAGCGGTACTCTTCAAATGCTCCCTCACTTCCTTCACTACATCTTAGCAAAGAGAGGGGATGAATAAAAGTACTTTTTACAGGCTGTCACAGTGTTGAGAACCTACAAAAACACTTTATGCAGACTCGCAAACTGCAGGACCAGGTATGTGAGGCTAGTGGTAGTTACAGGTTTACTTTTAAGTAAATTACATCTCTACAAACCTCCTGAATGTTGAATTTAAATAGATTTTCTGCAAAAATAAACATGGCCATCAGGCTGTCTTTAAGCATCTACACAAGCTTAAAAGGGGTTTGCCCAATAAAGAAAATTTTCAAATTTCAATCGTCTAGGGATGTTTACACCATAAGGCCCCTTACTTTACAATTTTACCCAGTTTTACTGCTGTTTTAGCCCCTATCACTCCCTAGGCTGGTCAGTGTAAGATTCCAGAGTTTGGGCGGGGCCTCTCTAAGCAGACACATTAAGATTCCTCTAGTTCTATGAGATATAGGGGCACATTTACTTACCCGTCCTGCGCAATCCCGAAAGTCCATAGTCAGACCGGAATGTACATCTGCCGCGATCCACTAAAATCGTGAGATCCCTTTCAGGTCCGCCGGAGTTCACCTTTTTGTTCCTGTTTAATTTCCCTAATATGCAAATTTCCTAAAGAGGCTACTGGGGCGTGGAGTAGCCTCTTTGCCCCTCCTACCAGATGTCTTTGGCGCAGCCCCTCGTAGCTGCGTGCCCTTGTCCACGAAGCCTGCTGTTTGCGCTTGCGCAGAACAGCAGGCTTTGGAGCAATGACCATGCTGGCACTGGCATGCTGTTCTGCGCATGAGCAGATGCCAGGCTCCGCGGACAAGGGCGCACAGCTACGAGGAGCTGTGTGCAAAAGACATCTGGTAGGAGGGTCAAAAAGGCTACTGGGGCATGAGGTAGCCGCACTGGGTAGCCTCATCTCTGGCTACTCCACGCCCCAGTAGCCTCTTTAGAAAATCTGCATAGTGGGGAAATTAAAGTTATCCTCACATCTTATCAATGCACCTACCACCCGATCTACCTTTAATGGTAGATCCGCAATGGTAAATTTCCTTTAATGCCACGCAAAACAAAATTTGTGTCATGTAGATTGTCTAAGATGGTATGTGTGAGTTTAGATATGTATGCCATTTTCCTTAAAGGAGGAATGTATATATTGGATTTGCTAGCACCGATCACAGATGTTTTCCCTCCGATGGCCGCCAGCTTAAAAAAGATGGCGTCTCCCATGCCATGTTGACCAGGATCGTTGCTCCCCGTGACGTCATCGGGGAGCGCGATACGTCGCCATGACAGCCTCGGGTTTTCCGAAGACCCGAGGCCGCCTCGGCTTAACCCCTTCATTACAATGTGCGATCAGTGAGGAACACTATCGCCATACAGTGAAGAACACTACCCCCATACAGTGAGGAACACTATCACCATACAGTGAGGAAAACTACCGCCATACAGTGAGAAACACTATCGCCATACGGTGAAGAACACTACCGCCATACAGTGAAGAACACTACCTTCATACAGTGAGGAACACTACCGACATACAGTGAGGAACACTACTGCCATACATTGAGGGACCCTACCGCCACACAGTGATGAACATTACCCCCATACAGTGAGGAACACTACCTCCATTCAGTGAGGAACCCTACCGCCATACAGTGAGGAACACTACGGCCATACAGTGAGGAACATTACGGCCATACAGTGAGGAAAACACTACCTCCATACAGTGAAGAATACAGACACACAGTGAGGAACACTACCAACATACTGTGAGAGGAACACTACCCTCATACAGTGAGGAAAAACTACCCCCTTACAGGAAGAAGTACTATCCCTACACAGTGAGGAATACTACCGCCATACAGTGCGGAACACTACCACCATACAGTGAGGGACACTTCCGCCATACAGTGAGGAACACTACCTCCTTACAGTAAAGAATACAGCCATACAGTGAGGAACACTACCGCCATACAGTGAGGATCAATACCCCCATACAGTGAGGGACACTACACCACACATTGAGGAATACAGCCATACAGTGAGGAACACTATCGCCATACAGTGAGGGACACTAACCCCATACAGTGAGGAACACTACACCCACTGGCTGGCTATATACTACGGCGTGGCTGGTTGGCTTTATACTTTGGGGGGCTGTCTGGCTATGTACAGGCTGGCTCAGGGGGGAATACTGCCTATATGCTGGAGGGGCTGTCTGGTTATATACTGGGTGGCGCTGTCTGGCTATATATGAGGGTTCTGGCTATATACTTGGCTGGTGGGCCATATACTGGGTGGGCAGGCTGGCTATATACTGGTGGCCTGGCTAGCTATGTATTTGGGGGGCTGTCTGTATACTAGGTACAATGGCTGCTTGTATACTGGGGGGCTGGCTGGCTATATACTGGGAGCTGTCTTGTCATGTATAGGGGGCTGGCTATAAACTGGGTAGGCTGGCTGCCTATATACTGGCTGGGCTGGCTATATACTGGGGAGGGGCATGCTGGCTTTATACTGGGGGGCATGTTGGGATATATACGGGGAGGCTGACTGGCTATATACTGCGGGGGCTGTCTGGCTATATGTAAGGGGGCTGGCTGGCTATATACTGGGTGGATAGCAATAAGACAGTAAAGTCCAAAGAAAAGCACAGGTAGGTGTGTGCGCGCTGCCCCTATGGCTAGATTGTGGTAGAGAAGTAAAAAACTCCAAAAAGAGTAAAGGGAGAACTTTTTCTGTAAAATATATAGTGTTTATTTTTCAGTGGCGGACGACGCGTTTCGAGGACGTATTGTCCTCTTCATCAGGTCCATAAGCATATTACACTAAAAAGACATCGAACAAAATAGGGAGTAGGGGAAGTGGTATAAATAAATAGAGTGAATGAGTATAAATAAATAGAGTAAATAAGTAATTATATGTAAAAAGAATTAATAAGGAGTTAATACATGCGTACAAAATTTGATACGTACAAAGGAACAGGAATATATGTTAAAAGATGCTAAATTTACATAAAGTGCATAAAAAATACATATAGCTTTATGAATTTCTATAAAATGCATACAACCTTTGTAATATGTAGGTCTAGTTTAGCATAATTGAGAAAATACATGTTAATAGCAATAAACAGAGCTGGAAGATATATAAATGTATATAGTGAGGCTTACCTGAACATAATGCTTAAGGGTGTATCAAAAGAAGAGTATTGGTTTGGGAAGTGTTGTAGTCCTGCGTGGGATAAGGGAAATGGAAACATGAAATGTGGTGGGGAAGGGAAAAGGGGGGGGGGGGAGGGCTAGGTGGACGCATTGGGTGTTGACGTACCTGCTGAATGATGGAGCAGGGTACAGGGGCAACGTAACTGGTTTCTGGCAGGAGATACCACTGTGGGTAATAAGAAATGGTGGAGATAAGTTTAGGTATGAGGAGAGGGGGGAGCTGGGGGATGGGGGTCCGGGTGGACCGGTACTCACAGTTAGCCAGTGGTTCGTGCGCGTTGCTTGCTATAGCATAATGACAGTGCGGGGAGCACGGCGGGTTTATAAAGATGGCGCCTGGAAATGGCGCATGCGCAGAACGGAGCGCCCGAATTCCTGGCGCATGCGCAGTATTCTTAGTGGGACAGAGTTAAGCCGGATGGTGGAGGGGAGAGGGCGGGGACACATGGAGATATGGACAATAGGGTTGAAATGTAGGTGGAAAGGATAGTGGGAGCAGCAGTATAAATATAGTTGATCTGTACACATAGATATGGTAAATTGGGTATGTAGAGGACAGTGGAGACATTGAAAAATCATAGCAAAAGCAGCATATTAATATCTTGAGAGATGACCAATAAACAGTGACAGGAGGGGGGGGGGGAAGACATGTGGAACAGTATAAAGGCAAATAGCAGATTTATTAGATGTAATAAATATATATATAAATGGATGTCAATCGTGAAAAGTACAGAATCACAATCCAATAAAAAAGTACATAAACACAATCCATTAAAAAATCACAATCCAATAAAAAAGTCACAATCCAATAAAAAAGTACAATGCATATAATAAACGTATCTGTATAGTTGAATGTATATCGTGAAAAAGTCCATGATCATAATTCCTGGGTTAGATTCCTGGGTTAGATTCCTGGGTTAGATTCTAGGTCCGGTAGGCAGATGTAGAGTTCGCAAATGTAGATGATATGCTTATCCGTGGTTGTCATCAGACTCGTTCCAGAGATTCGTTGAGGCCATTGGGGGACAGGGTATTCAGTTTGAAGATCCAAAAATTTTCTCGTTTGATCAGCTGATCCAATCTATCAGGGTGGTTCTTCGGGATTCTTTCAATGGGGATCAGAGATAGGCTGCAGAAGTCCCTATCGTGATGAGTGAGACAGTGTCTGGAGACACTATGAAGTAGAAAGCCCGCCTTAGCCTTGCTGCGGTGGGTGTTCATGCGTTCCCTAAGTGTTTGGGATGTCCTGCCTACATACTGTAAGGTGCAGGAGCATTCCAGGAGATATATGACAAAGTCAGAGTTGCAGTTGATGAATGATTTGATAGGAAAGGTTTCTTTAGTAGTCTTGGAAGTAAAGGTGGTGGATCTGTGTAGGAGAATATCACAGGTTTTACATTTTGGTACCCCGCACTTGAAGGACCCTTTTAGTTCGGGGAAAAGGCTGGTTGGGGTTTTGGTGGCAGATTTCGTACGGAGTCTGGAGGGTGCTAGAAGGTTTTTTAGCGTGCGCGCTCTTCTGAAGGTGATATGAGGTTTGGCCGGAAGAGTGTTGGAGATATGGGGATCCTTCTGCAGGATATGCCAATGCTCGTTGAGAATTTCCCTAATAATCTTATGGTCAGTGGTGTATTTAGTGATGAAGTTGGTGCTCCTGTTTTTTTGGGTGGTTTCAATATGACGGGGAGGTAGTAGGCACTCCTTCTGCGTCAGAGCGTGGGTTTTGTTGTATGCATCTTTGAGGACCTTCGATGGATAGCCCTTTTGTGCAAAACGGTCCCTGAGGAGTTTGGACTGGGTTCTGAATGTGCTGGTATCTGTACAATTTCTTCTTACACGTTTGTATTGGCTGTAGGGTATGTTTAGAAGCCATTTTTTGTAGTGTGAGCTGGTGAAGTCTAGAAAGCTATTAACATCTACTTTTTTAAAAAAAAGTTTCAGTGGTCAGACCAGAGTATAGTTGATTTACTGAAATTAGAAGATCCAGGTACTCTATTCGGGTTGGGGAGATGTTGGCTGTGAGTTGGATACCCCAGTTGTTTGTGTTGATTTGATCTGTAAATAGATGCGCTTCGGTTTCAGTGCCTTCCCAGATGATGAACAGATCATCTATATATCTTTTGAAATATTTAAGTCTATGGGAAAAGAGTGGATTTTCTGTGAGATGATTCTTCTCGAAAGCCCCCATAAATATATTCGCGTAGCTGGGAGCGAATCTGGTGCCCATAGCTGTCCCCTTAGTTTGTTTATAAATATTGGATCCGAATGAGAAGGTGTTATGATCAAGGATGAATCGAATGCTATTTAGAATGAATTCAATTTGTTCAGGTGGCATTAGGGTGTCTGATGAGAGGGTCTCTCGAATGGCTTGAATTCCTAAGTCGTGTGAAATGTTGGTGTACAAGGAGGTCACGTCCATGGTCATGAGTAGGTAACCTGCATATCCTGCAGAAGGATCCCCATATCTCCAACACTCTTCCGGCCAAACCTCATATCACCTTCAGAAGAGCGCGCACGCTAAAAAACCTTCTAGCACCCTCCAGACTCCGTACGAAATCTGCCACCAAAACCCCAACCAGCCTTTTCCCCGAACTAAAAGGGTCCTTCAAGTGCGGGGTACCAAAATGTAAAACCTGTGATATTCTCCTACACAGATCCACCACCTTTACTTCCAAGACTACTAAAGAAACCTTTCCTATCAAATCATTCATCAACTGCAACTCTGACTTTGTCATATATCTCCTGGAATGCTCCTGCACCTTACAGTATGTAGGCAGGACATCCCAAACACTTAGGGAACGCATGAACACCCACCGCAGCAAGGCTAAGGCGGGCTTTCTACTTCATAGTGTCTCCAGACACTGTCTCACTCATCACGATAGGGACTTCTGCAGCCTATCTCTGATCCCCATTGAAAGAATCCCGAAGAACCACCCTGATAGATTGGATCAGCTGATCAAACGAGAAAATTTTTGGATCTTCAAACTGAATACCCTGTCCCCCAATGGCCTCAACGAATCTCTGGAACGAGTCTGATGACAACCACGGATAAGCATATCATCTACATTTGCGAACTCTACATCTGCCTACCGGACCTAGAATCTAACCCAGGAATCTAACCCAGGAATCTAACCCAGGAATTATGATCATGGACTTTTTCACGATATACATTCAACTATACAGATACGTTTATTATATGCATTGTACTTTTTTATTGGATTGTGACTTTTTTATTGGATTGTGATTTTTTAATGGATTGTGTTTATGTACTTTTTTATTGGATTGTGATTCTGTACTTTTCACGATTGACATCCATTTATATATATATTTATTACATCTAATAAATCTGCTATTTGCCTTTATACTGTTCCACATGTCTTCCCCCCCCCCCCCCCTCCTGTCACTGTTTATTGGTCATCTCTCAAGATATTAATATGCTGCTTTTGCTATGATTTTTCAATGTCTCCACTGTCCTCTACATACCCAATTTACCATATCTATGTGTACAGATCAACTATATTTATACTGCTGCTCCCACTATCCTTTCCACCTACATTTCAACCCTATTGTCCATATCTCCATGTGTCCCCGCCCTCTCCCCTCCACCATCCGGCTTAACTCTGTCCCACTAAGAATACTGCGCATGCGCCAGGAATTCGGGCGCTCCGTTCTGCGCATGCGCCATTTCCAGGCGCCATCTTTATAAACCCGCCGTGCTCCCCGCACTGTCATTATGCTATAGCAAGCAACGCGCACGAACCACTGGCTAACTGTGAGTACCGGTCCACCCGGACCCCCATCCCCCAGCTCCCCCCTCTCCTCATACCTAAACTTATCTCCACCATTTCTTATTACCCACAGTGGTATCTCCTGCCAGAAACCAGTTACGTTGCCCCTGTACCCTGCTCCATCATTCAGCAGGTACGTCAACACCCAATGCGTCCACCTAGCCCTCCCCCCCCCCCTTTTCCCTTCCCCACCACATTTCATGTTTCCATTTCCCTTATCCCACGCAGGACTACAACACTTCCCAAACCAATACTCTTCTTTTGATACACCCTTAAGCATTATGTTCAGGTAAGCCTCACTATATACATTTATATATCTTCCAGCTCTGTTTATTGCTATTAACATGTATTTTCTCAATTATGCTAAACTAGACCTACATATTACAAAGGTTGTATGCATTTTATAGAAATTCATAAAGCTATATGTATTTTTTATGCACTTTATGTAAATTTAGCATCTTTTAACATATATTCCTGTTCCTTTGTACGTATCAAATTTTGTACGCATGTATTAACTCCTTATTAATTCTTTTTACATATAATTACTTATTTACTCTATTTATTTATACTCATTCACTCTATTTATTTATACCACTTCCCCTACTCCCTATTTTGTTCGATGTCTTTTTAGTGTAATATGCTTATGGACCTGATGAAGAGGACAATACGTCCTCGAAACGCGTCGTCCGCCACTGAAAAATAAACACTATATATTTTACAGAAAAAGTTCTCCCTTTACTCTTTTTGGAGTTTTTTACTTCTCTACCACAATCTAGCCATAGGGGCAGCGCGCACACACCTACCTGTGCTTTTCTTTGGACTTTACTGTCTTATTGCTATCTACTTATTCAACCGCAGATACTTCTGCGCTCCACAGGATCCGCAGCAGCCCCCCCTTCCTACCCTTCCCTCCATATCTCATCTCCACTATCAGATTTCCGGACCCCTTTTCCTGCCCCCCAAGGCGCCACGTGCCCCCACAATACTATATATACTGGGTGGGCAGGCTGGCTATAAACTGGGTGGGCTGGCTGGCTTTATACTGGTGCATACTAAGGGGCTGGCTGTGTGTATACTGGGGGGCAGGCCCCCCTATACAAGGGGTTCTGGTTGTATACTGAGGGAGCTGTCTTGCTATATACATGGGGGGCTGTCTATATACTAGAGGGGCAGGCTATATACTGGGAGGCTGACTGGCTATATACTAGGAGGTTGGCTGGCTATATACTGGGGGGGGCTTGCTAGCTTTACACAGTGGGGCTGGTTGGCTATATACTGTATAAACATATTGTATGGCTCTCGCAGAATTATATTTTAAAATATGTGTCGCTTATGGCTCTCTCAGCCAGAAAGGTTCCTGACCCCTGCCCTAAACGGACAGAATAAGGATACATTCACATCTCATTCTATTACCTCTATTGTAAGGATAAATGTCGGAAGTATTCCTGATGTATCCTTACAAGGGGGGCTAAAATGCATCCCACTGTATACTCATTCAGTGAGATATGTTCTGTTTCACCCCCTTCTCCCTTAGTAGCAAACAAGGCAGCAGTCAGGTATATGTTGCTGACAATGTTCTGTCAGTGGATGCCATACAGTTTTATTCATTCCTGTAAACTTTGATAGCATTCATTGGGGACATTTATCATTCGCCAGCATTCCTCTACCTGTGGTGCCACTGGATACATGATGTTTCCGGCAACCAGCTATGCAGCGACCAGCATGCACCTTGCATAGAATTGGCATAGAATTGTGCAATGAATTAGCACTTGTTTATCTAGAATGGTCACTTATTGCAGTGAGTGTGCTGGTGAGGTGATAACACGTCACACGCCAACCCACTCTGCCGCCACCTGTGCCCTCCTTCATGCTATTCCACGCCCCCATAGCATAGAGATGAAGTGAAGGGGGAATAATTGCAATTGCTAGTGGTTTGCTAGGAATTCCAATTTTTTTCTGGGTTTCTTCAAAAGTTTTCGGATAGCCCTGACATTGTGTGATTAGGCAGTGGGCACTTTAACTGGTAGTGTGATATGTCAGTGTGGCTGACATTGTGAATAGACACTAAGGCTGGCATGGTGATAAAATAAAAAATATACACAGGGGGAAGGGAAAAGAAAAAGTATGAAAAAAGGAAGAAAAAGTCAGCCCACTAGTCAGCAGTTTTTGCATTCCTCTCAATGTTATTGAAGGTCCATAAAGTCAGCTCCTGTAGGGATTCATCGTGAAGTTAATGCTTTGCCGGCAGAGGCAGGTAGATGCAGGAGTTATAGAACAGGTAGATCCAGAATCTCTGAACTCCAATGTTAAAACTTCATTCTTTATTCATAACAATTAAAAATACATGTTGCTGTATCTCCTATAAATGACATTGCTTCATGTCCTTACTCATGGTCTACACATGGAGTCCATGAGTAAGCACATGAAGCAATGTCTGAAACATGTATAGGAGATGCAGCTACATGTAATTTTAATTGTCATGAATAAAGAATGAAGTTTAAACATTGGATTTCCAAGACTCCAAATGCTGGATCCACCTGCTCTATAGTTCCTGTATTGTGCTAAAATATGGAAATTCTTAAAGCACATAAGCAGAATTACACACATCTTGTGGTCCAATGAATCTTATTGTTGGAAAAATAAAGTATTTCATATAACCAGGATATGCCCTTAATGCCGACTAGGTATTTTGGGAAAACTTACTTCATTTCCAACTTCTGTAAATTATAATAATTTCAACAAAGTTCAATAAACATTTTCTATGTTAGAGCAGCATCTAGTGGAAACAACTGTAAAGTGTTTGAATATTTATTTTTATTTATGAACCAAAGCAGACATTTTTCAATATGATTCTGTTTTTGTCATCTACATTTCTGTACACTTTAGCAGAAATACTATAAGACTTAAAGAGGTTTTCCGGGAATATCAGCGAAATAACAGCAGTCAGGATTTTGGGACAGGTTGCCAGAGCAGGGTAAATGTACTAAGTTTTTACACCTGTCCATCCCCATTGGGAATTTTCCAAAATTCTCTTTTAACATTTTTAAAATACATAAGCTAACATAAGAATCGACAGAGAGGAATCTTTTAATTTACCATTTTAACAAATTTGCATAAATCAGTGATGAATTTGAAACTTTGTAATGCATCTTACCAGAGGAATGTGCTTTTTTTCCTTATTTACATGGATTCTCACATGATTCCTCCCTTTAAAAAAAGTGAGCTACACTCATAAATCTTGGTTGAATTCAATTTCGCTTGCGAGAAGGACATGGGCTTGCTGAGGAGACAGACAGTGTCTCACCCCACTTGCCTCAGACCAGCCAGTCACCCCACTCCACACCACTTATAACCCGATTTTATCAGGTTAACCAGTGTTAATTCCTATGTAAATAATAATTCTTTATTTATATAGCACACACAGATTACGCAGCACTGCACAAAGCATGTCAAATTGGTCCTTGTCCCCATGGGGCTCACAATCTAAACAACCTAACTGTATGTTTTGGAGTGTGGGAGGAAACCGGAGGACACCCACGCAAACACAGAGAAAACACACAAACTCTTTGCAGATCTTGTTATGAACAGGAGAATCAGAGAATTTTAAAAGACCTACCGTATTTCTCGGACTATAAGGCGCACTAAAAATACTTTGATTTTCTCAGAAATCAAAGGTGCGCCTTATAGCAATAATTATATGCCTGGCTCATGTGTTAAATCTAATAGTTCAGCGGTTCCTCAAGACATACCCTAATCTGTCTGATTTGCTCACGAAGGTGCGCCGCATCTGTGCGCATTTCAGGAAGTCCAGCACAGATGCTGCCACTCTCACCGACTGTTGTGCGACGTGCCCACGAGGTGGAATTCAGCATTAACCATGTTATCCAGAGTTTACCAGCAGCGCAGAGCGATTGTAGACTGCCAGATGTCAACTTCCACCAGAACTGGTAGTCAGGTCAGTCTACAATGAGGAGTGGACGTGGATGTCTGATATCTGTCAAGTGCTGAGTAACTTTGAGGAGTCAACACAGATGGTCAGCGGCGATGCCGCCATCATCAGCCTCACCATCCTGCTGCTTGGCCTGTTGAAAATCTCTCTGGTCAGCATGAAGTCGGAAGCTTTGCGCTCGTCACAAGAGACGGGGGAAGAAGATTCCCTTGTTGATAGCCAAAGCACCCTCAGGTCTGTTTCTCAGCGCATATCGGAGGAGGTGGAGGAGGATGAGGAGGAAGAGGAGAAGAATGTTGGCGAGACAGAAGAGGGGAGCATTGCTCAGTCCTTCACTGTTCAGTGTGTATGGGCAGAAGAAGAGGAGTTGAAGGAGGAGGAAATGGACAGTCAGGCCAGTGAGGGGAGTGAATTCTTGCGCGTTGGGACTCTGGCGCATATGGCAGATTTCATGCTAGGCTGCCTATCCCGTGACCCTCGCGTTCAAAGAATTTATTCCAGCACTGATTACTGGGTATTCACTCTCCTGGACCCACGGTACAAGCAAAATCTTTCCACTCTCATCCCTGGAGAGGAAAGGAGTGTGAGAATGCATGAATACCAGCAGGCCCTTGTGCACAAGCTGAAACAGTATTTCCCTTCTGACAGCGCTAGCGGCAGAGGGCGTACTTCTGCGGGACAAGTAGCATGGGAGAGTAGGCGAGCAGGCAGCTTGTCCAGTACTGGCAGTGGTACACTTTACAAGGCCTTTGCCAGTTTTATGTCACCCCAGAAAGACACTGTCACCTGTCCCCAGTCTCGGCAGAGTAGGGCTGATCTTTACAGAAAGATGGTGAGGGAGTACGTAGCTGACCATACCATCTTCCTAAATGATCACACAGCTCCCTACAACTACTGGGTTTCAAAGCTGGACATGTGGCACGAACTGGCGCTGTACGTCTGTGCAGCTGGTGGCATCATCACCGATAAGCGTACACGCCTGTCGACTGACAGCGCCGACAGGCTGATGCTTATCAAGATGAATAAAGCCTGGATTTCTCAGGATTTCCATTCTCCACCAGGTGAAAGAAGCTCAACCTGAATAATGTATGCACTCCTCCTCATTTTCCTCCTTCTCTTCCTCTTTGTACACTAAAGCAGAGGAAACTGGCTATTTTTTGCCAGGGCCAACTGGCTCCAGGTATAGTACTCTATGTATTTAATTTTTCTGGAGGGCCACCTATCCGGTCCTCTGTTTTAAACAATTTTTGGGAGTGCCACATACAGGTATTCTATGTATTTGATTTTTCTGGAAGGCCACCCACCCGGTCCTCTGGTTTGAAAACTTTTTTGGACTGCTACATACAGGCACTCAATCTATTTAATTTTTCTGGAGGACCACCTACCTGCTCCTCTGGTTTAAAAACTTTTTTGGACTGCCACATACAGGCACTATCTAAATTTAATTGTCTCCATAGCAGCCTCCACACGTCGTCTTTATAGCTGCCTCCACACGTTATCTCCATTGCTACCTCCACACATCATCTCCATAGCTGCCTCCCAAAGTCGTCCATATAGCTGCCTCCATATAGCTGTCGTCCATATAGCAGCGCAATGTGGATGCCCCATACTGTCACTCTTAATCATGGAAGACGTCTCCATGGCTGCCTCCACATGTCGTTCCCTTATCAAACGAGCTGTGTCAGGCTCATTTTTTGGTTGTTTCACCAGATACGTTATGGAACTTGGTCACTATGTCGCCACCATGCTGTGTTATCGACTAAATATACCGTCAACCTTTTGTTCACATAGGAAATCATTTCAGTGCTTCTTGCTCACCTTTTGCTCCCCTGCCCATATTTTTGGCATAATGGTGCGATTAAGCAGCCTCAGAGGCATCCATGCATACTTTCCCTGCTGTTTCCTGTCCATTTCCATGGTGTTTCCATCACTTTCTGAGGTTTCTAGGTGTTTGGCCAAGCTTCCCTGTGCAGACCCTTGGTCCCCTTAAAAAATGCTCGAGTCTCCCATTGACTTCAATGGGGCTCGTTATTTGAGACGAGCACTCGAGCATCGGGAAAAGTTTGTCTCGAATAACGAGCACCCGAGCATTTTAGTGCTCTCTCATCTCTAGTGTGGACATCAAAAGAAAGGGGAAAGTGGAGGCAAAAGAAATTACCTACATTTTAGATTCTTATTTCTATTTTTTAACTTACTTGCCCACATATGAATCACGTAACCAACAGTCTATTCAGCATCAAAGTACACTTGCTTGTAATACTGTAAATACTGTAATACTGAAAATATATATCAACATATATCAGTATATAGCAGTAATAATTATATAAATCTATATATAAATATAAAATTATATTATAAAATAAATATGACATTAAAATATAAACTTTATAAAATTATGTTTACAAGTTTAACTTTATTTTGAAGAGAGATTTTATTCCACTGTCAGCATACAATAATTGTCAATCTATATTATCTACCTATGTTATTTTTAATGCAAAGCTACTCTCTTACTGGGTATTTTGTTCAGTTTAGAGTGAAGCTGGAAAAAAGTTCCAAATGTGGTAGGATTGATAAAAAAATACCTGTGCCTTTTATCCTAAGGGATTTGTTTTTACAACTTTTCCTGTGCAATCCAATCTATATTCATTGGATCAAAACAATAACAATGATACCAAATTTATAGGGGTTTTACTACGTTTTAATACTTAAAAAAAAAATTAAAACTTTTGTACACAAAAAATTCTTAGTTTGCCGTAATCTGATGCCAATAACTTTTGTATACTTCAGTGTATGGACCCATGTAAGGTGTCATTTGTTGCAGGATGAGCTGACGTTTGATAACCATTGTACAAACCTTTTGATAATATTTTATCTCAAATTTTATGTGCTGAGAACTGGCAAAAAAGTTTTGATTTTGACATTTGGGGCTATTTTCCATTATGGGTTACACCACCAGGAACATTTGTTTTTATATTTTATAGGGTGGACCATTAAGATTTTCTTTTTTTTTCATTTAATATGTGTTCTAAGGAAAGGGAGTGATTTAAATTTAATTTTTAATTTTTTATATTTTTAATTTATTAAAATTTTCACTATTAAGTCATGCCTCCCAGGATACTTTGAACCTAGAGGGTCTAATCACTCATACAATATACTGCAAAGCAAATGTATTGCAGTACATTGTGAAAATAATGCTTCTACATTACAGGGCACAAAATTCTGAATAACAGCTATGTGAGCCTCTAACCAGCACCCAGCTTTCCTAACAACCGATCAGCACCCTCCAATGGTACCAATTGCCATCCAAGATGGCGGGCCCACGTGCAGCACTGTTAAGAGCTGGAGTCGTCAGGGTCAACTCCCAGCATTGTCCACAGCAGTTACTGGCAGGTGTCAGCTGTATAATACAACTAGCACATGCATGTATGGAGAGGGTTCAGACTGTGAGTCCTCTGCATACAATTTTTAAAGCTGTATGACTTATAAAGTTGTATTTCAGTAAGAGACTGGCTGAGTAATGGGGGGGGGGGGGGTTATTATAAACATTTTGTAATAAGCTTAGTTGAAGATTTCTTTTTTTTTTTTTTTTATAAAACAACAACCCCTGAAGTTTCTCCTTAGCATTGCTCTAGCTCTAGAGAGCTGCAAGGGAAATACCATATTCAGTTTGCCTAGATTGTGCCTTTCTTGCCACAACAAAAAGGAAATAGTGTTCCTTTTACATGGAAATGTACATTTATTACACTTCCCCGACTTATTCAGTATCATGATAATATAGTATAGTAATTATAGTACTGTACACAGCCGACACCAGGGAGAGAGGTGTATGGCACAGGAAGAGAAATACTTTATAGCAATTAGTGCTAAAAGCTTTGGATAGACCCAAGTCATACTGATTCATTAGCACCAATAATATTGATGGACATATCAATCAAATTCTTTCTGAACTCAACCTCTGTCAACAAACTGTAGATTTAATCCAGCATCTTCCGGGGTATAACTTCTGATGTCTTAGGAGCCAGTATACAAGGCTCAGTAAATCTTCCAATTAAATCATTCATAAATGCCACATAACGAAAATATATAATTAAAAATCCTTAAGCACAACATAAAATGCACATCATAAATAATATATTGAAAAAGGAAAATACATTTTAAATCACAAGTAAAAACAAGGTAGATTAAAGAACCAGGCCTAGTGAACACATCTTCTTTACCTCAAATGGGTATGTTCCATCAATCATTGATACTTGATATTATACCCATACCCCATTCCATCTGATCAGAGGCTCCATATTTACTTTGGGAATAATAAGGAAAGAGCAATGCTGTGACATTAGATCTTCGTTTAGAGGTTGGGGCGCACGCCTCTACCTGGCTCGAAGGTACGTGTAAGTCAATGGCACTTCAATGAACTATAAATGAATGAAGTCAAAGGTACTCCAATGGTTTATTCACCAACTCACATTTATACTTCATTGGAGTTTTGCTTCCCTGGATTCTTCATTTATTCTGAGATTTATTTATATTCAGGTATCTGGTCTGAAATCTATATTTATTCAGAGTTCTGCATTTATGCAGAGGGTTTGGTTTAGTGTTATCATGAAGGCGTCTGAGGCTGTATTTTAGGTTGCATTTCAGGGCTATTATATCGCTTGTCAGAATTGATGGCTGACCATATGGCAATGTTCTTAGCTTTCGCTATACATACTATGAACAGGGGACTAGAGCACTGACTTCATTAGAGTCTGAGGAGAAATTACTGCAGTTCCCTTTACTGATCCATTATAAAACTGTGCTTTTGTAGCTTTTTACTGTACACAAAAAAAAAATCCCGCTGTGTATATTCTTAAGGCTCCGTTCAACCACTTCTCCATGAATGACCCAAATACTATAATTTTGATTATAGGGAAGTGGTAACTTTGTATCTGCCTGGGACACAAACATTTCTATAAGAAGGGATTATTCTGTATTAAGGAATCAAGTAAAATGAGTGGGTTCTTTCACTTTTAAGAGCCCACTCATTATTGTTCCTTAGTCTAAAGGAATCTATCAGCCCACTAGTCACAGTCACATATAACCAAAACATATGACCTTGTGGGCAAAGTCTGTAAAAATCTATGACCTGAAAATACAAAAAGCAAAACAATGCACATTGGTTGCACTTACAAATTCTCTCTTGGTCATGCAAATGATATGCTAAAATATTTTACTGGCTTATAAATAAAGATTTCCCGGAATTCAGGCGAAACATTTGCCGAGTATAAGCCAAGACCCCCAATTTTAACACAAAAAACTGGAATATAAGCCGAGGGAGGGAAATGCATTGGTCACAGCCTGCCCAGTGTATAGCCAGCAAGCCCCCAGTAGTATACAGCCAGCAATTCCCCAGTAGTATATAGCCAGCCCCCTGTAGTATACAGCCAGCCAGCCCCCTGTAGATAGCCTGCCAGCCCCCTGTAGTATATAGCCTGCCAGCCCCTCTAGTGTAAAGCCTGCCAGCCACCTCTAGTGTATAGCCTGCCAGCCCCCTCTAGTATATAGCATGCCAGCCCCCTCTAGTATATAGCCTGCCAGCCCCTGTAGTATATAGACTGCCAGCCCCTCTAGTATATAGCTTGCCAGCCCCTGTAGTATATAGACTGAAAGCCCCCTCTAGTATATAGCCTGTTAGCCCCTGTAGTGTCCAGATTCAGTGTCCAGCGATTTTTTATCTTCAGACATCAACGACTTAGAAACAGGTCCAAACATACCCAATAGCAGAAAAAGAGCACCCAAACACAGAGAGACGTCACCCATGCAAAGAAGACAGAAGCGCGGATACCGGCACTATTAGGACATCAAGTAGATGAACAGCAAACTATAAAAGAATTACAAATTATCAATTTATCTCTTCACCCTCTAACAACAGCTGAGAGGTCAGTCTTGCTCAAGGGTCTCACTTTTTCACCTGCACAAAAATTGGACAAATTTGAACTAACGAAAGATCTTTATTTGTTCTGCAGACAGCTTATCTTTAAGGTTCTATACCACCAACCATCAATCTTGGAAACAATACCGGAAGGCAATAGACCAGTATTTCAAGATCTATTGGAACTACTCCAGGAAAATGAAGGCAAAGCAACAGGAGGTCCCCATCCAGACTGCCATCACAGGCTACTCCATCTTTGAGCCTGTGTCCGGCAGTCAATATCTTCTTCAATTCTGTCTACAGGGACATACAAGGGCTTTCCACAGAAAAGAAGAAACGAAACAACACCACAAAGGAGGAACATAAGGCATTGAAATCTCTGCAGAAAAACCAAAACATCATTATACGTGAAGCAAATAAAGGTGGGAACATAGTTATTTGGCCTGTTGAAATGTATGTCCAAGAAGTGAAGAGACAATTACAGGATAAATTTTTTTGTACAGATCTACCGTCCGATCCCACGGACACATTTAAAAAGAAATTGGACAGATTGATAGACTCCGCCCATCATCACAACATCATTAACCAGCAAGAGGTAAAGTTCCTGAAGACAGACAACCCCATTACACCCACGTTCTACTTGGTGCCTAAGGTACACAAATCCCTAACTAATCCCCCAGGTAGACCGATTGTATCGGGAATAGGTGGTCTTTGTGAAAAAGCGTGCACTTATTTAGACTTTTTCTTGCAGCCTCAAGTCCGTCGACTGGAATCACACCTCAGAGATTCAATGCACCTGATGGAACTCTTGCAAGATACATATATAGAACCAGGTACGCTGCTGGTCTCAATGGATGTAGAAGCCTTCTACACCAGCATCAGACATGATGCTGGTGTGGCGGCCGTAACCTATTTCTTAAACAAACAAGACGACTCAGACAGAAGACCCGACTCTTTTATTCTGGATTTATTGTCCTTTGTGCTCAATCACAACTACTTTGTATTCGACGGCACATATTACCAGCAGGTCTCGGGTACTGCGATGGGCGCCAGGTGTGCCCCATCCTACGCCAACCTATTTTTGGGTTGGTGTGAGGAGGTGCACCTGCACCCATCCAGGGCCTATAAGGACCATGTCATCAAATGGTACCGATTTATAGATGACGCTGTGGTATTATGGAAAGGAACAGAAGAACAGTGCCGTCAATTCATAGAGGAAATCAACTCTAATACACTAAATATTCGACTTACCCCACAGATATCCACAAAAGAAGTAGACTTTTTGGACCTATGACTAAGGATACAAGGGGACAAAATTGAAACCACACTATACCGGAAAAAAACGGCTAAAAACAACATTCTCCATTACTCAAGCTTTTACCCAAAACATCTCAAAGACGGTATACTTGTCGGAAAATTCCTAAGACTGAGACGAAATTGCAGTAGCGAAGAAGTATTCAAAACTCATGCGAAGGATTTGACACTAAGACTACGGGATAGAGGATACCCCAAAAAAGTGATTTCCAAAGCATTTATATGTGCCAAAAATAGTAACAGAAGTGAGATCTTACACCCGAAAAGAAGAACCAATGCACAAAATTACATTTAATTACTGGACTGGAATATTTTACTTTGTGAACCTAAACTTGCATCCCATATTGACACAAAACCGACAAAAATTTAAAGGATCAAATCACTAAAAGCCATTTCACACGGCCATCTCAAAGTGCAACAATAGGTTTCAAGATTAAAGGAAGTTATGCATTTGGCAATTGTAATATTTGCCAGGACATGGCAGCACAAGAAACCTTTAACCCCTAGGGGACACAGCCTATTTTGGCCTTAAGGACGCAGCCCCATTCTTCAAATCTGACCTGTGTCACTATAAGTGGTTATAGTTTTGGAACGCTATGAGATATCCAGGGGATTTTGAGATTGTTTTCTCGTGACACATTGTACTTCAAATTAGTTTAAAAATTTGGATGATATCTTTTGTGTTAAGTTATGAAAAAAAACAATTTGGCAAAAATTTGGAAAAATTCTTTATTTTCAACGTTCTAAATTCTCTACTTTTGATGCAGATAGTCATAGCACCCAAATAAATTCATAACTTACATTTCCCAAATGTCTGCTTTATGTTGGCATGGTTTTCTAAGATTCCACATATTTTACTAGAATGTTATGAGGCTCAGAATTTAGGTATCATTTTTCAAATTTTTTGTAAAATCACCAAAACCTGTATTTAGATGGACCTGCTCTACTTCTAATTGACACTGAGAGGCCTAAATAATAGTGAGACTCGTAAAATACCCCATTGTGGAAACTACACACCTCAACGTATGAAAAACCACTTTTAAGAAGTTTGTTAACGCTTTACGTGTTTTATAGGGGTTAAAACAAAATGGAGGTGCAGTCTGCAAATTGTAATATTTTTTCACAATACACTCATTTTGGGTGGAAAATTAAACATTTACAATGGATTAAATGAATAAAGGCTCCACAAAGTTTGTTACCCAATTTCTCCCGAGTACACGGATACTCTATATGTGGTGGTAACCTGCTGTATGGGCGCACGGCCGGGCATAGAAGGGAAAGAGGCGCCATCCAGATCAGATTTGCTATGTCACATTGTACAGGCTATAATTTTTTTCTTTTTTTAATGTGGACCTATAAGGGCTTATTTCTTTTGCCACATGAGATGCACTTTTCTGGTATGTAATTTGGGGCAATCTATAGGCTAATTGGTGAGATTTTATTAACTCTTTGTTGGTGGAGGAAATGAAAATCATCACTTTTCAGGAAGATTTTTATGGGGGTTTTTTTTGGCTGTTTACCATACCATAAAAATAGTATATTATTTTTATTCTATGGGTCGCCACGATTACAAAAAGACCTCATTTATATAGATTTTTTATTTTTTTCCCATTTTTAGTGCATAAAAAGTAATTTGGCAAAAATGTTGTTACTTTTAGCATCACCGTCTTTCATATGCATAACTTTTTTATTTTTCGCCTCACAAATCTGTTTAAGGGCTTATTTTTTGCGAGAAGGATTGTTCTTTTTAGTGGTCTTATTTTAGAGTGCGTAACATTTTTTAAATCCCTTTTTAGAGCATTTTTATAGGGTATTAATTGAAAATGATCTTTTTTCTGGAGCTTTTTTTTGTTTTGTTTTTTACGGGGTTCACTTTGCGGATCTAATAACGATTCTGTTTTATTATGCAGATTGTTACGGACGCAGGGATACCAAATTGTGTATTTTATTCGATTGTACTGAATAAAAACCAATTTGGAGAAAATCTTGTTCATTTTAGCATCATCATCTTTTCATATGCATAACTTTTTTATTTTTCGGCTGACAAATCTAGTTAGGGGCTTATTTTTTGCGAGAAGAGTTGTTCTTTTTAGTGGGCTTATTTTGGAGTGCATAACATTTTTTAAATTACTTTTTAGAGCATTTTTTTATAGGGTATTAATTAAAAATGATCTTTTTTCGGAACGTTTTTGCGTTTTTTTTCTACGGCGTGTACCGTGCGGGTCCAGTAACGATTCTGTTTTATTATACAGATTGTTACGGGGTTTTTTGTGTTTTTGTGTTTTTTATACTTTATTAAGTGTTTTTATGGGAAAGTGACATTTTAGGGGCTTATATTTTTATGTATTTATTTTTTATTTATTATAATGTGTAGTGTTAACTGTTTTTGCATAATTTTACTTCTACATACTTGAACTTAAACCAGTGATGCTCTGATCACTGGTTTAAGTCCAATACACTGCTCTACAATACTATTTTATTGTAGAGCAGTGTAAACTGTCTGAGCAAGCTTGCGCATGCTCAGACAGTTTACAGTCAGACCCGGAAGGGGTCTGACTGCCATGGAGACCGGGCAGCTCCGGGGCACATGCCAGTCCTCGGAGCTGCCCAGAAGTGGATCGGATCCCCCGGTAAGCGGCACGGGGGATCCGATCCACAGCGCAAACACCCTTACACGCCGCGGTCATGTTTGACCGCGGCGTGTAAGGGGTTAACACCTGCAATCGGAGCCGGCTCCGATCGCGGGTGTTAGCGCAGGCTGTCAGCTGTACTAGACAGCTGACAGCCACTGCTTCTGGTACCGGCTCCGTTCGTGAGCCGGTGCCAGAAGCAGGACGTTATAGAACGTCCCCGTGCGCTAAGCATCTAGCCCCGGGGACGTACTATAACGTCCTGGTGCGCCTAGGGGTTAAGGACCCGGCTAAAGGTAAGGCATATCCTTTAAATCACTATATTAATTGTAGAACTAAGAATGTAGTATATGCCATCGTTTGCTCATGCCCTAAGGTGTACGTGGGACAAACCAGTCAAGAACTAAGAAAAAGAATTCAACACCACTTTTCCACGATCAATACTGCTAAGCGAGACTTGACAAAGGACAAGAACTTAACATCGTTGGAGTTACATTTCCTGCAACACCATAACTGTAAGTGTAAAGATCTCAAAATTTTTGGACTCGACAGGATTCAAACAAACATCAGGGGAGGAGAAGTAACAAGCAGACTATTACAAAAAGAATCACGCTGGATCTGCGAACTACAGTCGATGAAACCACAAGGCCTGAATGAGGAACTTTTATTCACGAGATTTTACAAGAGAAAATAAAAAGGTAACCAACGCATAATTCTATGTAATCTTGTCTACCACACATACATTACTAGAATCAGCTCTCTCTTTCTCACTTCACCGAGTGCCCTGTCACACCACCCAGGCACCAACAGCACAACCACTGGCTATCATCACACCAATTTATATAATTTCACACACGCAACGGTTAGTATCTCCCACTGTATCTCTACTACTTTAATGACTCACATCACTACCAACCCACAATTCCCCACAACGGCATAACCACTTTATTGCACGACAGGTATCCACTTTTTATTTTAAACTCACTCTGCATGCTGCACAGCACCGCACTCGCACGTCAATATTTTCACTGGCACTTAATTTGTTTCCAGGACACAACTCAGCACTTCACTATTCACCCCATGCACCACAATCTGGCATCTACTTCCCCAGCTTTGCTTACAATAATGTATATGTACTTACCTTATTGCCGTCTCCCCCTTCAGAGAACCCTCCGATGTTGGATATATGGATACCACTAGATGTATAGTGCAGGGGGTGGAGCCTGATGTCGCCAACCACTAGACAGAAAAAGAGAGAGAGAAAAAAGAAAAAAAGAACATGTATTTTACATGTCTTCTACGTATAGTCGACTACAAACCAATTGATGCCAAAATTGGACATTGAAATACTTTAAAACTACAACACTGTGGAGATCTAACTAGGATTCAATATAATGCGCAACCATATTAGAGATATAATAATTTACCCGATAGTAATCAAGTGTATCTCCATGGAGATCTGGAGGTGCCGCCGTCTCCCCGCGCATGCGCAGTGCTCACATAAGGAGGCAGGAGGAGTGGGGTACTGCGGGTCGATGACGCGGCGCCCAGGATCTCGCAATATTTCGCTCACCAATGGTAGGGAATATCCGACATAGCCAAATGGTACTTAACCCCGCTGATTGATATGCCATTTACCCCTGACGAAGCCACAGCGAGGTGGCGATACGCGAGGGGCAGTGGCCTCCCCCCGATCTGACTGCACTTGGTAAAGTTACATGGCTTTATTTTTATACCTAATGTTACCTATGCATTTTTGACTTATTACCTGTGGGTCATCCTAGTTGTCTTTATCTGGACTGCAGGGGGGTTGAGCATACCAGCTAGCCTGTATTGGAGGTGTCTGGTTGCTCACATCTTTGTGATGGGTGTTTGCTGTTTTTTAATTGTTTTTAATGCATATCAATAAAATATTCATTTTATACCATATATAGTATTTTATTTTAGGCCCTATAACACCAAAATCTATATGGGTTTTGTGTGGTTGTTTGCTCTGTTTTGCTGGTGTGGGGGCCGCATAAATTAGGGCGGATACGCAACTGACACAGTTGCAATTGTATGTACCCCTGCTAGTATATAGCCTGCCAGCCCCTGTGGTATATAGACTGCCAGCCCCCTCTAGTATATAGCCTGTTAGCCCCTGTAGTATATAGACTGCCACTTACTTGTAATATATAGTCTGCCAGCCCCCTAGTATATAGCCTGCAGCCCCTGCCCCCAATATAATACCTGTAGGAATAAAACAAACAGTATACTCACCTTCCAACACCCCCCAGCAGGTCCTCTTCTATACATCAACAATACAGCAATGCAGCAGCATTGGCTCTGTGTCCCCGCGTGGTCCGTCGCAAGCACCATGACGTCAGCCCGCTCGGTGACATCATTGTGTGTGCCGATGTCAGCACACATATTAGAATGTCAGCATGCAGCTGACGTCACGCACCTTGTGACGGGCAGCGCGGGGACAGGAAGCCAATGCCGAAGCTCCGCTGTATAGAAGAGGACCTGCTGGGGAAGGGAGGCGCCAGTACACTGTTTGTTTGTTTTCTTGACTCGTGTATAAACCGAGGTAAGGTTTTTCAGCAATTATTTTGTGCTGAAAAACTCGGCTTATACTCGAGTATATGCGGTAATTAAAAACAAGCTTTATCTATATGTTCCAGTAAATATGTTATGGTGAAATTTAGATATATCAGGGGTAGGACCTAGCAGTAAAATAATCAGCCTGTATGCATAGACTGACTGCTCTAACACACTGACATATGTCAGTATGGAAGGTATTTGTATGAACAAGCCTCAGATGGTTGCTTGTTCCTTTGTGACCAAAGCTCATTAATGCCTGAATGTCTAGGTCAATTTTTGATGTTCTGCTATGAGCTTTTTTTAAATCACAATATCTCTGGAAAAGCTTTACATGTCATAACAATTGTTACCTTGTTTTTTTTCATGATATGTGAGACTTTAACTTGATAGGCTTGTTTTATTAATTACATATCTTTTCTACTTAAAATTTGCCAATAATTGACTACAAATTTGAAAAAATAAAACATTTTTTGTCCTTTTCCGATTAAAGTTTTTTTAAATAAGTAGTAACTTTTTCCAAAACATGATATAAATAAGTACAGCATTATTTCATTAACCTTTCCCAGGTTCAGCTGCAGAGGGTCCATGTACTTTTGCAAAGTGAAAGTCTCCAGCAGCTTCTTCTATATTATGCCTTCAGACTACACTTCAAACGCCTATATCTCCTGAACCCTTACACATAGAAACACAATTCTAATGTCCCATTAAACAGGAGAGTACCCCCTTTGATATAAGGATTGTGTGTGGATGCTTAACAGAACTGGAGATATCCACTGTAAAACTTACAATTAGAAATAGAAATATGTACCTACAAACTTTGCGGTTTTATCTTTGGTTGTCTCTTGTTATCTCTGGTTCTGTAAAGCATCCATACACAATATCCATATATCACATTAAATGGGAGATTCTTCTGTTTCTGACACTATAATTGTGCTTCTAGTTGTGCCAGGGTTCAGGAGATATAGTCATTTGTCATTTGAATTTGGCATGTACATGGGGCATGTACAAATAGGATATGTATAGCTGTATGGCAGTTGTGAAGGGGTTAAAGTTCCCAAAATGCCCCGTATATTACAAAACTCCCAGACAACATAAAAAGTAACACACCTACACATGTCATTCATACTTCTTTCTGTAATGCAGCTTAGCAGGATGTGTGGGCAAGGTAAGTTAATAAGAGGACTTACTACAGTAAATTAGGTAGGAACTTCAGTTTGAGCTGCTACATGTGCCTGACAGTTCCCTTTAAAACAATTTTGGTTTTAACCCCTTATCAGCATGGCTTGTTTTCAGCTTAATGACCACACTCAATTTTTCGTGTGTCATGATAATGTGTTATAACTTCGGAATGCTTTAACATATTTAGGTGATTTTGAGATTGTTTTCTTGAGCCACATTGTACTTCATGTTAGATGTAAAATTTAAGTGATAAATTTGCACTTCATTCTGAAAATGCACAGAATAATGAGGTAGAAGATCTCCCTGTTCCCTATCGGTCCCTCCATCCCTGCCTGTGATTCTACAGAACTTTATCCATCTATCTCAGCTCTTCATGTTGCTCCCCTCCCCCACCTTGTCATTGCAGTATCAGCTCTGTGCAGATAAGCTATTAACCCTTAGTGCTCACACAGCACAGGCACAGACTTCATATACTAGGGATTTCTACCACTTATTCCATGTTCCCAGCTCTTCCATGTGATGGAAGCTGCCAGGCTAGTCATCATATACATCCTGTATGTGCACTATGCAGTGGATTTACTTGTGGGAAACTAAACTAAACTATATTTAAAGCTTAATTACTTTGAGATGGAACACAAGGCATCATGGGATCTGTGGGCAAGCTAACTGGCCTCAGCCTGAGGGCACATACAGACAGAGGTTAGTCTCCACCCACTTCATCTCTGGTGAGAAAGATTTTTTTCAAACACTTTCATAACAGAAAATGCCATAACTTTGGAAAGAAAAGGACAAGCAGCACAAAGGAGGCATTGTTTTTTTTGTTTTTAAAGGGGTAATCGCATATAATAATTCGTTAAAATCACTATAGCTTTACACTTATGCTTTAAGTGTAGCACATGGGTTAAAACTAATTTTTTGGTAAAATAGATTCATTTAAGCCAAAAATGACACTTTCATGATGAATAAAATGATGAAATGCTCTGCAAAGTTTGATGCCCAATTTCTCCTGAGTGTACAGTACTGATACCCCATATCTGGTGGTAAACTGCCAGTATGGGCACAAGGCCTGCCATAGAATGGAAATAGCGCCATTCACAGTAGATTTCTGTTGTCAAATCAAATTGTCTATAGCTTATTCATGAGATTTTATTAACTTTTTCAAGAGGGATACAAACAAAATTTTTAATTTTTATTTTGGATTTTTAGCACTTTTTTTCCCCCGCTCGCCATATTATAAAACTAATATTTTATGTTTATTCTCAGTGTATTGCAGTGTATAATGTAAGTAACTGAGCATGCTCAGTTAGTTATATCCAGCTCCTACCAGGAGGCTGAACCCAGCGGGAAGAGGAGCCAGCAGCCTCGGGTCACACACCAGATGGATCCGAGAAGGACGTACCTACACGCTGCAGTCATGCTTGACCACGGTGTGTAAGTGTTTGAACCCCTGGGATTGGAGTCTTTCCGCTCCGCGGGGCTAGTGCCGGATCTGGACTGTGGTGACACAGCCTAGCCCGTGGACCAGCAGGACCTGATGTCCCACAATCTTCTTCTGAAGCGCCTACTTAGGAAGGCGGCGCGTCAGAAGAAGTACCCTTAATGGCCACTGTAAAAACACGATAAGGCCCAAGGGGTTAAGGCATTACACTAGTGGGCCCAAGTTGATCTTTGGAATGAGGATTCTATTGCATCTATTTAAGCACTCAAGAGCCACTGTACAGTAGCATCATAGATGAGTAAAAGCATTACGTAAAAGAAATTAAAATTTACATTGTCTTCCAAAATAGACCGTGAAAATTACATTGATCATATAATAGGGAAAGAAAAATGTAAGATCCCTGCAGCTCACACGTATGTTCTGACTAATTTTCTCAATTCCAGAGAGGCTTTTGCTTCTTTTGCAAGTCCAGCTTCCCACTGACAGCCTACGGCAAACAGCGTTCTGGCTTGTAGTTAATTGCTTCTTAAAGTTAACAGTGCATCACATTATGTGATTTCATTGTGACTCAAGTCTGGGAAAGGGACAGGCAATGCAATGGGAATCCCTTTGCTCTGGTGTACTGCCTGTGAGCAAAGCTTTCTCCTAAAGTATGTCTAAAGTGGCCTCTCTTTGAAGAAGAACAGATGTGGATTTACATATTTTGTAGCCTCCTACTTCGAATGAGATTAGTTGGTGTTTTTTTTAATCATAGTAGTAGGTACATGTTAAATGAACACCTTCAGCTATTCAGAGTATAGGAAAATGAAGTCTATAAAGTAGTGAGTTAAATCTCCACCATTCATTGTGTATGTTTCTTATATGTAGGAGAGTTTGTGTGAATTATGTTTTAAATCAGATTTCTACTAAACATTTGAACAATTAAGAACATAGAGTATGTAAAGACAACCAATCCTATGGCAGTCATGACCACAAGGGACTCCATCTCGGATAACTATTGTTATTTAAGATTGCAACATTAGGAGATGTAGACCATCACTGTGTCAATCTGGACCAAATCATTAGCTTCTCCCCAGTCTTTTTTTCATGTTCTCAGATTTATTACTGGGAAGAAACACACTATGAAGTACCCATCTCAGGTCTATTGTTAACCAATGGAAAAGAATCTTTAATGGTGTATGCAGTTGTTATTTAGCTCTCCTGTCCTTTTGCAATCTGTTGGTCAACATAGCAAATAAGATTCATACAAATTCCTGACTATCCAAAACAGCAGAAAAGTTGGTGGTGTTATAGGAGGCAGGATAACTTACAGGATCTACAGGCAGCCAGCCATCACGTCTAGGTTCAGGCCAGGGGCGTAACTAGGACTGGCAGAGCCCCATAGCAGACCTCTAAATGGGCCCCACTTCCCACTTAAAAAAAAAAAATATTTGTATACTCACACATGCAAGTTATAATCACAGATTTATACACTCATGCGCACACATATCAAGCATATACAAACACATACAGTATATACAGACACTTTACACCATATACACATAAAGCATACAGTATATACATGATACATGATGTACAATGTGCAGCATAATGTGTATATAATGGTGCATATCCTCCACTCTTTAGTTTAGTGGGCATGACACTGTGGGCCCCATAGCAGCTGCTATGGCTGCTACCGCTGTAGTTATGCCCTGGTTCGGGCCATGGGTGTGGGAATTAATCATTTAGAATAGATGGGCACTATTTCACAGATAATAATGAATGCCACCTTAAACTCAAACAGGATCTGTCAATAGACCTCCCACTCTATTTAAATTCTCCAACTCCTACTCTATTTGATTACTCACTAATTGCTGTATGGGATCAAATATAACTAATGCCGAATCTATATGTCTGATGCTAGGTAACAAGTAAATAATATTGTAGGATTCTAACTTTTTGTGTAAAGTGATATGTTTGGTGTAAAACAATCACTCAAATAAACCAAATGATAGGCTTTTCCATCAGGATCCATTGATGTACATCATGTGACTAGTGACTAACATTCTATAGTGAAGTCACAGCGCATACAGAACTTTCAACAAACTTGCATAAATCACTGGTCCAATGTGTATCTATCAGGAATTTATACAAAAAATAGAGTTTAGAAGTTGTGACCACTTTGTGACTGGGTTCATAGGGTACGTTTTTGTATAAGACAAGCAAATCGTCCAGGTTGGACGTGTGTTCCCAATTGTCACTAAAATATAACTTTTAATAATTTCTAATTTAAAAAGTGAAGGTTAATAGTGTACAGCGAATAGAGGGTGAGGGTACAGTTCCAGCACACTCAGGTTAAAATTACAGTCAGATGAGTAGTTAGAGCCTTATTTTACTCAGTGTCAAGTAAGTCCTATGAGTGTTTTTTTCTCTCGTGTGTAATTGATACTACAAGTTTGTATTTGACTTCTCACTATGATCTGATTAGTGAGAAGAACTCAGAGAGGAGAGGCCATTCACCCCTATCCCTGTTAGTAAACCTCCATAGGGTATGTATGGGGGTACATAAGTCCTCCCTATTTAGGGGCAGATTTCACCCGTATACTGGGATCATACTCTCATAGTTAATATAGTTCTCCCTCTCTTATCCCTATTTGGGGGTATTAGTGGATGTTTTATAGATTCTGTACTCAAATGAGTACTCTGTAGGTTTTACACTCGATAGAATTCAGCTATGCTAGTGATCCTCTTTTTTGGCTCCACAACTCTACTGCTGATCTAAAATCCTAACGGTATAGCCCCCCCGACATGTTTCACTGCATAGAGCAGCGTCCTCAGGGGTGCCGGGGCTATAATGCGGCACACCACGTGAATTCCCGTCTTTTATGACGTCATAAAAGACGGGAATTCACGTGGTGTGCCGCATTATAGCCCCGGCACCCCTGAGGACGCTGCTCTATGCAGTGAAACATGTCGGGGGGGCTATACCGTTAGGATTTTAGATCAGCAGTAGAGTTGTGGAGCCAAAAAAGAGGATCACTAGCATAGCTGAATTCTATCGAGTGTAAAACCTACAGAGTACTCATTTGAGTACAGAATCTATAAAACATCCACTAATACCCCCAAATAGGGATAAGAGAGGGAGAACTATATTAACTATGAGAGTATGATCCCAGTATACGGGTGAAATCTGCCCCTAAATAGGGAGGACTTATGTACCCCCATACATACCCTATGGAGGTTTACTAACAGGGATAGGGGTGAATGGCCTCTCCTCTCTGAGTTCTTCTCACTAATCAGATCATAGTGAGAAGTCAAATACAAACTTGTAGTATCAATTACACACGAGAGAAAAAAACACTCATAGGACTTACTTGACACTGAGCAAAATAAGGCTCTAACTACTCATCTGACTGTAATTTTAACCTGAGTGTGCTGGAACTGTACCCTCACCCTCTATTCGCTGTACACTATTAACCTTCACTTTTTAAATTAGAAATTATTAAAAGTTATATTTTAGTGACAATTGGGAACACACGTCCAACCTGGACGATTTGCTTGTCTTATCTATCAGGAATAACACAGCTTCTGGGCATTCTAAGACCTACATTTTCTATCAGCTTTCCTCTCTGCAGCCCTATTCATCCTACATAGAGATTCTTATTGAACTGCAGGCAGTTTGCTTGCAAGAAGAAACTTGCTGCAGATATTTAGAGTGAAAAGCAGATTAGGAAGGAAGAACATAGTATGATACCAATCAGTAGAGCAAGAACCCCTTTTTATTTGTTAAAAAGTTAATGATCATCTAGGTCCTATACCTGTTTTTTCTGATAATTAACCCTTTCAGGACATGGCCCTTTTTTGTTTTTTTCATTTTTCACTCCCCATGATCAAAAATCCATAACTTTTTTATTTTTCCATGTCCAGAGCTGTGTGACAACTTGATTTCTGCGTAACAAATTACACTTCATAGTGATGGTATTTATTATTCCATGCCGTGTACTGGGAAGCGGGAGAAAAATTCCAAATGCAGTGAAATTGGTAGAAAAACGCATTCGTGCCGTTTTCTTGTGGGATTGGATCTTACGGATTTCACTGTGCACCACAAATGACAGGTCTACTTTATTCTTTGGGTCAGTGCGATCACGGGGATAACAAATTTATATAGGTTTTATAATGATATCATACATTTAAAAAAATTAAAACCTGTACAAAATTTTTTTGGGGGGGGGGAATTTGCCATCTTCTGGTGCTAATAACTTTTTTATACTTTTGTGTACAGAGCTATGGGTGATGTCGTTTTTTGCAGATTTTGATGACGTTTACAATGTTATCAATTGTAGGACTGGACGGTGATCACTTTTTATAGAATTTTTAATTTTTTTTTAAATGACAAAAAAGTGCCATTTTTTATTTTGTGCGCGATTTTCAGGTTACGGGATTAAGCGCAGTGAAAAACCGTTATCATATTTTGATAGATCGGGCATTTTTGGACGCGGCAATACCTAATGTGTTTATGATTTTTACTGTTTATTTATATTTATATCAATTCTAGGGAAAGGGGGGTGATTTGAGTTTTTAGGGTTTTTTATTATAATTTTTTTTTAAACTTTTTTTTATTTTTATTTTCACTATTTTTCAGACTCCCTAGGGTACTTTAACCCTAGGTTGTCTGTACGATCCTATCATATACTGCCATACTACAGTATGGCAGTATATGGGGATTTTACTCCTCATACATTACAATGTGCTGATAGCATGGGTTAACCCGAAGTAGCATCGGGTCTTCGTGAGACCCGAGGCTACCATGGCGACGGACCGCCGCTCCCTAATGACATCACGGGGAGTGTCGATCCTCAAAAAGATGGCGGCGCCAGCAGGAAAACACCCACGATCGGTGCTGGCACCGATCGCGGGTGTTACCGGTAAGTCTTTGCTGCAATATGCAGCAAAGACTTACTGGCTATGGAGAGGGCTGAGCACGTGAGCCCTCTCCATGCACCCGCGGCCGACCCGTGACGTGCTATTACGTCACGGGTCGTGAACTGGTTAAACATAGACAGATGTTTGTATATATACAGGGTTAACTCTAGCATTTTTGCTACCTGAGGCTAAAATGGAAATAGATAGTGTATACAGGCAGAGCCTCTATATATGTTATATACAGGAAGATACCATATACAGGCAGGACTCCCATAGATAATTTATATAGAGCCCTTGTAAAAAATAAAAAAACCATACGCATCTCCAGGGCCTCTGGCTGCAGAAGTCTCCTCCTCTTCTCGCAATAGCCTCTTCTTTGTAGAGACATCATGCCGGCCTGTATCATATAGAGCATTTCAGAATTATAACCTCTATTATGCTTAAACGTTCACATGAACACAAAAACTTAGAGTATATGGTTTTTAGAGATGAGCGAGTATACTCGTCCGAGCTTGATGCTCGTTCGAGTATTAAGGTACTCGAAACGGCTCGTTGCTCGGACGAGTATTTCCCCTGCTCGAGATCGAGCATTTAATTAAAAAAACACAGTGAAGAACAATGAAGAATAGAATAAAAACAGTGAACACAGTGAACACAGGATCATTTAAGTGAAAAACACAGTGAAAAACACAGTGAAGAATAGATTACAGATGTTCTGCACATCTGCTTACTTGTCGGAAGATACGCGCGGAACGTGCGAACAAAATAGTATGTGAAGAACAATATATATGTGTGAAGAACACATTGAAGAACACGGTGAGCAGGACAGAGACAACGGGAGCAGCACAGAGACACCGGGGAGCAGCACAGAGACACCGGGGAGCAGCACGGAGACATCGGGCAGCGGCACGGAGACATCGGGGAGCGGCACGGAGACATTGGGGAACGGAGACATCGGGGAGCGGCACGGAGACATCAGGGAGCGGCACGGAGACATCGGGGCACGGAGACATCGGGCAGCGGCACGGAGACATCAGGCAGCAGCACGGAGACATCGGGGAGCGGCACGGAGACATCGGGCAGCGGCACGGAGACATCAGGCAGCAGCACGGAGACATCGGGGAGCTGCACGGAGACATCGGGGAACAGCACGGAGACATCGGGGAGCAGCACGGAGACATCGGGGAGACTTCAGTGGAAGAAGAGCAGCGGATCCCGGGACAGCGTATCTCCCGACAAGTAAGCAGATGTGCCGAACATCTGCAATCTATTCTTCACTGTGTTTTTCACTTAAATGATCCTGTGTTCACTGTGTTCACTGTTTTTATTCTATTCTTCACTGTTCTTCACATCTGCTAACTTGTCGGGAGATAATATACACGCGGAACAGTGAAGAATAGATTGCAGATGTTTGCATACATCTGCTAACTTATCAGAAGACATTCTTTTTCAATTAATTAACACATTTTATTCCCGAACCATGGTCCCTTTGAAAAATGTTTGAGTCTCCCATTGACTTCAATGGGGCTCGTTATTCGAGACGAGCACTCGAGCATCTGGAAAAGTTCGTCTCGAATAACAAGCACTCGAGCATTTTAGTGCTCGCTCATCTCTAATGGTTTTGTATATAACAAACAAACAAAAATAAAAATAAAAATAATAAGAAATAAATGTTTTTTATGTTGGGGGGTTGTAAGTAGTGTTGAGTTTGGGCTTCTACTGAATTTTTCAATTCAGATTCCCCGGATCCAACCTGAACTTCATTAGAAATTCAGATTCAGTTTTGTCCCAATCTCCCTTTTCCTGCCATTAATACCTGCAATTGATGCTGGCACCAATCACGCTTGTAAACCTTTTAAATGCCATTGGCAATGTCGTCAGCAGCAACTAAATTGCTGAGATTGTAAACACTGGTGCCAGCCCCAATCATGGGTATTATTAAGTCTGGGTTCGATACCAAGACCAGAGCCAATTTTAAAATTGAATGGGTCCGCTTACTATTTGCAAGTAATGAAAGATATTTAAGTTTCTCACCCCACACCATTCATCCTGGGATATTTTAAAACAGTTAACCCCTTAAAGATACAGGGTTTTTTCTATCTTTCTGGATCTCCACCTTCAAAAATGTATAACTTTTTCATTTTTCTGTGTACAGAGGTGTGTGAGGGCTTAATTTGTGCTTAAAAAATTCTATGTAATATATTTATTATTCCATGCCGTGTACTGGGAAGCTGGAAAAAAAATTTGGAATGTTTTTGCAACTTTCACCGTGCACTGCAAATAACACTTCTGCTTTATTTTTTGCTTTGGTATGATCACAGTGATAACAAATTTATAAGGGTTTTATTGTGTTTTAATATATTTTCAAAAATTTAACTAATGTGTACAAAAAAGAAAAAAATTGTCGCCATCTTCTGACGCTTATAACTTTTTCATACTTTGGTGTATGGAGCTGTATTATGTATAACTTTTTTGCAAAATGAGCCAAAGTTTTCATTGCTACCATTTTGAGGTCTGTGCAACATTTTGGTCACTTTTTCATAGAACTTTTTAATCTTACCAATTGGCTGGAATGAAACACAGAGTGAAAAATTTAAAGGAATCTGAATACTTTCAGTATACACTGTATGTTGTCAGTGGCGTAACAACCGCTGTAGCAGACGTAGCTGTTGCTACTGGGCCCGAGCGCAGGGGCGGCCCACGATGGAAGGGCAAAAAATAATTTATTCACTTGCTTCCTGCCTTTGGCAGGAAGCAGGAACCCTGATTTAAAAAGCGGCCTTTGAACCCAGGACCGACATCTGAATTATAATTTGTTATGGATGTGCCCCGGGCCTGTCCCACTACCTCCACTGACGTGCAGGCTGCATATGAGGTGGTCGGAGAGGTTGTGGAATGGGTCCTGGGACATATCATTAACAAATTATAATTTGGCCGTCTGTCCCGGGTTCAGGAGCCGCCACGCTACCTCTGCTGCTGAGCCTGGTGCTTTCCCCGCCCACCTAACATCTGGCCCGCCCAGATCACGTCCGGGCCACACCGCCCTCCACACATGCGGCCATGATCTCCCACTTCTCCTGCAGCCCGGGCTCGCCTGCCTCTCCTGCGGCCCAGCTCGCCCGCCTCTCCTGCGGCCCTGCTTGACTGCCTCTCCTGAAGCCTTCCTGCCCACCTCTCCTGTGGCTCACCCGCCTCTCCTGCGGCCCGCCCACCACGTCTGCTTGGGGTTGTGTGCCCCACGTAAAAGCCCCCCCATTCTAGGGCAAGCACTGTATGTGGCCTGGCATGTAATAATGCAATCTACACTTAATACCTATGGCCTCTACTAATGCCGCCTCACTGAATAATTCTCCCACACAAAATAAGTCCAGTTCATAATGGTCTTGACATCCCCCAGTATATATTGACCCCCACATCAACCCACAGTAAATTATGAGTAATGAATATAAACACTCACCGGCCACTTTATTAGGTACACCATGCTAGTAATGGGTTGGACCCCCTTATGCCTTCAGAACTGCCTCAATTCTTCATGGCATAGATTCAACAAGGTGCTGGAAGCATTCCTCAGAGATTTTGGTCCATATTGACATGATGGCATCACACAGTTGCCGCAGATTTGTCGGCTGCACATCCATGATGCGAATCTCCCATTCCACCACATCCCAAAGATGCTCTATTGGATTGAGGCCATTTGAGTACAGTGAACTCATTGTCATGTTCAAGAAACCAGTCTGAGATGATTCCAGCTTTATGACATGGCGCATTATCCTGCTGAAAGTAGCCATCAGATGTTGGGTACATTGTGGTCATAAAGGGATGGACATGGTCAGCAACAATACTCAGGTAGGCTGTGGCGTTGCAACGATGCTCAATTGGTACCAAGGGGCCCAAAGAGTGCCAAGAAAATATTCCCCATACCATGACACCACCACCACCAGCCTGAACCGTTGATACAAGGCACGATGGATCCATGCTTTCATGTTGTTGACGCCAAATTCTGACCCTACCATCCAAATGTCGCAGGGTCCTGTTCTTAGCTGAAACGAGGGCACCCAGTGTGGTCTTCTGCTGCTGTAGCCCATCTGCCTCAAAGTTCGACGGCCTGTGCATTCAGAGATGCTCTTCTGCCTACCTTGGTTGTAACGGGTGGCGATTTGAGTCACTATTGCCTTTCTATCAGCTCGAACCAGTCTGCCCATTCTCCTCTGACCTCTGGCATCAACAAGGCATTTCCGCCCACAGAACTACCGCTCACTGGATGTTTTTCTTTTTCGGACCATTCTCTGTAAACCCTAGAGATGGTTGTGCGTGAAAATCCCAGTAGATCAGCAGTTTCTGAAATACTCAGACCAGCCCTTCTGGCACCAACAACCATGCCACGTTCAGAGGCACTCAAATCCCCTTTCTTCCCCATACTGATGCTCGGTTTGAACTGCAGGAGATTGTCTTGACCATGTCTACATGCCTAAATGCACTGAGTTGCCGCCATGTGATTGGCTGATTAGAAATTAAGTGTTAACGAGCAGTTTGACAGGTGTACCTAATAAAGTGGCCGGTGAGTGTATGTATATATATGTAAATATATATTAATTATAAAATGTATATATTTTATGATTTATAAAAATTAATAAACTTAATACTCACCTTTCTTTACTCTCTTCTTTTCTGTGTGGAGTATGGGGCGCACTGAATCTTCTAAAAGCAGGAAACACATTGTAATGATGACACTATGGGGCAGATTTACTTACCCGGTCCATTCCCGATCCAGCGGCGCGTTCTCTGCGGTGGATTCGGGTCTTCCGGCGATTCACTAAGGCAGTTCCTCCGACGTCCACAAGGTGTTGCTGCTGCACTGAATGCACTGGAGTTCACCAAGCTGGGCCGAGTGAAAGTAAGCGCGTGTCCAGCGACACTTTTTTTTTTTAAAATGCGGTGGTTTTTCCGAATCCGTCGTGTCTTCGTTCGGCCACGCCCCCCGATTTCCGTCGCATGCATGCCGGCGCCGATGCACCACAATCCGATCGTGTGCGCCAAAAACCCGGGGAAATTCAGGAAAAATCGGCGCAAATATTCGGGTAACACGTCAGGAAAACGCGAGTCGGGCCCTTAGTAAATGACCCCCTATGTCTCCTATTTTCTGAAGTGGTGCATTGAGTCTCTGCGCCCTCCTACTGTACTCACATCTATCTAAGGACACAGATAGATTTGAAAATGTGAAGAGCTGCCCAGACAGCAGGATAAATGTCCTACTATCCCGGGGACTTCCAGGGCTCAGGCCAAAATATCCAGGGCCCATGCGCCAAATCTTTTGACATAGCATTGCCCTGGCCATTACACTAAAACATTAGAAACACCCTCAAAGTGACTTATTTTGAAAAGGTTGACATCCAGAGGTGTGTCCCATTTAGGAAATTGTTCTATCCTAGTGTCATATAACTTGTAGTTCAACTATAGTCCATGTGTCATTAGTGTGCATTTAATGCAACAGATGAATGAAAAACTGAATGCACTAGGTGATATCCGAGTGTCGCCAATCTGGCATTGGTGGCCTGTCTGGCAATGTGTCTGGATCTTATGGCCAAACTCAAGCTGAAACTATGGGTCCGCTCGTCTCTAGTGATAAGCAGACATGAACTGCAGAGCCTACTATTCGGGATCTCGGTCCGGGTTTAGGAAAAAAGCACCAAACTGCTTCATTGGCTGCTTCAGCATCCACAGACATGTCCTTGTTGGTCAGGCTTGACATGTACCTATGCACTATAAAAACAGGGTCACATTTCCAGCCGCCATTATACATAACAGATCATAGCAGAGCTAGGGAGAGCTTGCTGCAGCTAGGCAAGGACTTCTGAAAAACCAGCAATTACCCTTGTCAGAGATATAGAGGGGCTCCTATTATTAGAGGAAGGTGGAAATCTTAACTAATTGCCAGAATAAGGGCACTCCGAAGAATTGTATCAGGCTACTATAGAGCAGAGATATTCTCACTGATTATTGAAGATTGTACAGCATTACTAGCAAAGACCAGACAGGATTATTAGCTTTTATTGCATCATCCAGCAAGATTTAAAGGCCCTGTCTCTGAATAGTATTTAACTTTGCATCGTAAATCATCATCAATTATACCCTAATTGCAAAGTTGCTACTGTCAATGAATAGCATGCAATAATAAGTGGATCACAAAATTCCTCATCATAGTTCATAGCAGCAGTACATAAAGCAGAAAAGTTTTGTCATCAGTGAAAAGCACGCAATAATATGTGAATAAGAAAAGTGTTGTTGTCAGCGAAAACCATGCAGTAATACATGAATCAGAATAGTTTTGTTGTCAGTGAAAAGCACTCAGTAATGTGTGAATCGAAAAAGTTTTGTTGTCAGTAAAAAGTGTGCACTAATTACATTGATCATAAAAATGCTGTTGTCCATAAATAGTGCACACTGATGTGTGGTTCATAAAATTTATGTTGTCTGTAAATATTGTTCATTAATATCTTGATTGTAAAGGTGCACCTTTCAGTGAATAGCATGCAGTAATGCCTAGATCAAATGCTTACATGACGTTTTCAGGGATGGAAATTTATTCATTGGTAAGTAACTTTATTATTAGGATGGCTTTTGGTTACACAATCAAACAAGTGATCTGCATCTACAATACAGAGAGGGGGAAAATGTTATATACTGATTCCTCTATGGTGTTGCAGGTACTGAACTATGAATAAGCCATGACGAGTTAATATGATGTTGAGGAGGACAAACAGAAATGTCTTGGTTGCAGTATCCAAAAGTTTCCAAAGAAAAGGCTCCTTATTTCTTCTCTTGTAATTTTTTCTACTTGTCTTCCCAGGTCTGTAAATGTTGTCACACAAAAGTCAATTCTTCTGCAACCCCATTCCAAATTGTTGCCTATGTCGGCTCTGGAATGAAGTCTAATCTTGATAGGTGAGTGAAAAAGTTGCAAATTTGGCACAAATATAAGAGAAAAAAAGGAGAAAAGCATAAGATAAATGACCCCTTTGTCTCTCAGTTGAATACAGACCATGTTTGGAGGCAAAAGGGCACTGCATATGACCCTAAAAACAACATACCGCCAACAGGGGAGTTTGCAGGTTTGCACACCTCATGGTGTGGGGATGTTTTTCAACATAAGCCACTAGCAAACTTCATATAATGGAAGGTTAGATGAATGTATTTGTGTATTGAAACTCATGCTTTCAGAGAAAGAAAATAGAGCTTCTAGAATGGCCCAGTCAATTACCTGGAGTCCATAGCTGGAGTCCATAGAAGGAGCCCACTGAACATCTAGAATTTGAAGAGTTTTGTATGGAAAAACAGGACAAAAACCCCTCCTGAGTAATGCAAAGAAATCATTTTTTTACAGTTTGATAGAATAGATATAAATTTACTAAGTACAAAAGGTTGTTACCAGGTTGACAATGAAATTGGTGAAGGATAAGAAAAGAGAGAAAAAGGAATTCAGTAAGGCCATTGATATATAAGTCCCCAGAATACATAGCCAAATGTGAATGTGTTTAGGAAAAGACTCACAATCAGATAAGATTTTATATTTACAGCAGACAACATATTCAGGTAGTTGTACAATCCTGATGCTTTGAATCTGTGCTATTCTGATACTGTTTCTCTTTTAAGTAAGGATAGGGCCAAGTGCTTTGCATCAAACATGACTCTGTCAGAAGCTTTTACTGTTTGGTTGTTGCATTCTCTGGAAGAAAAGGAATAGGTCAGTGTGTGTGTGATCTGTGTAAAGCAGGACCCGCAAAGCTCTGTCTCTATGAATTTATCATGTAGTTGACTTGAAGAATCACAACTTGTGTCTGGATGAATTATCCTTTGTTTGGGCAGCAGGTCTCAGGAGTTATGTATGTGGATCTCTAGAAGGATCCTACTGGACAGCCGTAATATATTATTATTAAAAATTCAATACACGTCCTTTTTTGTTTTGTGGAATGACAGTCTAGAATCATTAACCCTTAAATTCCAGGACAATGGTAATGTCAATTTGAGTATTTTTGCAAACAAGATTAATTAAAAAATGCCACTTTATGTTATATCTTTGTTCCATGAGCAAAATTGCTGTACAAAAGATAAACAAATAAAACCATTTTAGATAGACAAATGATGGTTTTGGAGTTTTAAGACAAAGAAGATAGAAAGCTGTAAATCTTTCAGGAACACTTCATTTTCATCAATTCCATCCTGCTCTCATGACTAGTGGGGATCCGAATGGTTGGATGCCCAATGATCTGATAAAGATGACATTCAAAATCAAGCAGCTTCCTTTAAAAAGAACACAAATACACAAAAAATAAAGCAGTTATATGATTATCCCTTAATTTGAACCTTTATGCTTCATGTTACAATAAATTGAATTTAAAGGACATCTACCACCAGAATATTGTAGACCAAAGGATTGTAGACCAAAGGATTGTAGACCAAGCACACTAACATGAATAAACTTCTAGGTCCAGTTCATGGTTCAATAAAACATCTTCTTTAATAGCACATATAAAAAACTTCCAGGTTGCAGTAAAAATCCAAAAAACGTCAACGTGTTTCAAGCAGGTTAAACGCTCTTAATCATGATTCATGATCTTGATTAAGAGCAATTCACCTGCTTGAAACGCGTTGTCGTTTTTTTGGATTTTACTGCAACCTGGATGTTTTTTATATGCATTAATAAAGAAGATGTTAAATTAAAAAAAAAAAAAGCTGGACCTGGAAGTTTTTGCTACTTTGCCCTCACAGTGGGGTGGACCGTGCACGAGGTGAATTAACTTTAGAGGCTGGTGAGCTGGAAAACACACTTTATGTATCAAGCACACTAACATCAATCTGTTATGTTTTTTTTTAACAAAAAAGGCTTATCAATTTATGCAAATTAGCCTGATGAGCTCCAAGCTCCATTGGGCCTTTGCATAACCTTAAAGACTTCTTTCATGAGAACAAGCATATAAGGAGAAAAAAGAAGAACAGATCCTATCAGAGGGGGCACACATATACATGTAAGTGTTTTTTGCCTACAAAACCTTTGTCCTGGATAGATTTCCTTTAATGTTTTCTAACGGAATATTCTTATTTAACCCTTTTAGGACCTCGTCCCTTTTTGTTTTTTCATTTCCATTTTCCACAATCAAAAATCTATAACTTTTTTATTTTTACACACACAGAGCTATGTGATGGCTTGTTTTCTCCGTAACAAATTGCAATTCATAGAGATGGTATTTATTAATCCATGCCGTGTACTCTGAAGCGGGAAAAAAAATCAAAATGGCGTGAAAAATGGTGAAAAACCGCATTTGCACCGTTTTCTTGTGGGCTTGGATTTTACGGCTTTCACTGTGCGCCCACGAATGACATGTCTACTTTATTCTTTGGGTCGGTATGATTACGGGGAAACCAAATTTGTATAGGTTTTATAATGTTTTCATACATTTACAAAAATTTAAAACTTGTGTAGAAATGTTTTTTTTATTTTGCCATCCTCTGGTGCTAATAACTGTTTTATACTTCGGTGTACGGATCTGTGGGTGGTATGATTTTTTGTGACAACTGATAAAGTTTTCAATGCTACCATTTTTAGGACCGTGCAACCTTTTGATCACTTTTTTATAGATTTTTTTATATTTTTCAAAATGGCAAAAAGAGCCCGTGAGCTCTCCAATCACCCGTGGCCGACACGTGATGTGCTATTACATCACGGGTTGTGAAAGGGTTAATGTCATCATCATTGACTGAACAATTCATTCCATAGTCAATGTTCATTATAATGAAAGGGCTAACGAGTTAGTTAAACAATGCAACTCTTTGATTAAGGCTGCAGTTTGTCAGTCGCTATACTGAAGAGGAAGAAATTCCATAGTATTCTGAGACCAAATTGAGCTTGTTATAAAATGCATACTGTATATAGTGTAATTTTTGACCTTTGCATTTTTGTTGATATTGGATATGCAAAATTTTCACCTTCATACTCTCCTAAGAGTTACAGTCTCATTACAGAGTCCAGAACACATTGACACAGGAGTCTGTAGATCTATATGGATATTCTTTTGCAATGACTAGTGAATTTATGAATTACCTGTGTTGCAATCTGTTTGTTTGTTTGTTTGGAAGGTCAGCAAACTTGAGAATCCTTTTTCTTTTTGGATATGTGGGATTGTTAGAGATATCTAATTTGTACCAACAACATAAAAATATTATTTATAATCAGTTATGGATAAATAAACATTTCACTAGTAAAAGTTCAAGTAGAAATGTACCACCTGGGGTAAAGTTTGAAATATGGAAAAAATGATTAGGTTAAATGGGTTAATTCAAATCAAATGAAAATTAAAATCCATACACCTAAAATCCAAATTAAAATAAATAGACCTCCCTTCATCCAGACTCTAGTAATGAAATGTAATGACACCTATCACCAAACAGAACACCACCAACTATAGAACTCCATAGCCAAATCCTGTTACCAACCTAGTTGAATACTGATATCATGTGTAATTTCAATTCTGCAGTTTACAATAATTATTGGTTGATTTTATCATAAAAAGATTGGTAGTTGGCATCCTATGTTTAAAGATATGACGAGAAGATCTCCAAGTTTTTGTTAAAACCTCATGATGTCTTAAAGGATATCTACCACCAGGATCAAGGATTGTAAACCAAGCACACTGACATACTGGAGTGTGGCCCCTCTGGCAAAATCTACTCTTCTTTAAGCTTATTATGTGCTTGTGTTTACTAAAAAAAAAATTAAAATTATGAAAAATGAACCTGAGGGGCTACAGGTTCCATAAGTGTTAATGGAGCTTGGAGCCCTTCAGGCTCATTTGCATTATATTTGGCCCCTTTTTCTCCTAAAAACAAGAAGATCAGATCCTGCCAGAGGGGCCGCACACCAGTATGTCAGTGTGCTTGGTTTGCAAGCTTTGATCCTGGCGGTAGATGTCCTTTAAGGTCTATGCCTATCCCTATTATGGTACTCACCATACCTACCAAAAATTCCTGCCCTGACAAGGGCCACACCTGAAATTGACCTGGACCAAACACCTAGCTGGTGGGTTTGCTAAATTCAGGGGTTAACTTGACCAACAAAAAAGATGCCAAAACTAGTCACAAAAAAGGAAGTAGAGTGTATTCTGATCCTTTTAAAGTTGTGAACTTAGGAAATCTACCACTTTTTATTTGCTCATTTATACTTAATATAAGTACCGGTCTTCACTCCGATCCTGGCCCATATCTTCATGAAGCTTGACATATTGGGTACCTGTAAAAAAAAGACTTAAAACATGCTAATGAGCTTTGGCCATTCTATGTATATGACACAGGCATTCTAGGAATTATGCATACCTCCAGTGGTGATACTCATCTCCTCTCCACTGTTGGAGCCCAGTGACTTCACCCAGGAGGCATGCATAATTATGAGCCGAGAACACATTTCTTTTAGTTTGTTGTTGGGGTAGGTGCAAAACAAGTACTTTACAACTGTGCCATCAGAAAGTCATAATTTTTGCATCCCTGCATTCTAAGTGCCATTAGTTAGCAATTAATTGTTTTAGGTTTTTGAGGGCTTGATATTTGTGAAACAAATTTTAATTCCTAATGGCACCATTTGATATTCTGTGCAATGTATTGAAAAACTGGAAAACAATTCCAAATGCTTGAGAATTGTTAAAAAAATGCAGTTTTACTTTTTTCTTACAGGCCTTAACCCCTTAAGGACGCAGCCATTTTGTAGCTTAAGGCTCAGCCCGATTTTTTGGATTCTGACCTGTGTCGCTTTATATGGTTATAACTTTTGAACACTGTTACTTATCAAAGCGATTCCGAGATTGTTTTTTCCCCACATGTTGTACTCCATTTTAGTGGTAAATTTTGGCTGGTAAGTTTTGCGTTTACTTACAAAAAAAAAGGAAATATGATAAATTTTTTTAAAAATTTGCCATTTTCGAAATTCAAAATCATTGCGTTTTCAGGCAGATAGATTTACCACCTAAATAAGTTGCTGAATAACATTTCCCATTTGTCTACTTTACATTTTCATAATTTCTGAAATGTTTGGATAATTTATTTTGATGTCACGCGGCTTACAAAAAGAATATCGCTTTTCCGGATTTTCAGAATTGACTATTTTGGGGATAAATACAGTTTTGAATGAAATTTTACATATTTAGCATCAAAACCCCCTATATAACCAACCCATTTTCAAATCTGCACCCCTCAAGCTATCAGAAACAGATTTTACGAAGATTATTAACCCCTTGAGATCTTCATAGTAATTGAATCAAAATGGAGGTGAAATTTAGAATGGTCAAATTGTTCCCTTATACGTTCATTTAGCACTAAAATTTACACATTTCCAAAATATAAAAAGAGAAAACCCACCATACAATTTGTTCTGCAATTTCTCCTGAGTACAAAGACCCCCCACATGTGGCCATTACTTGTGTTATGGGGGCACAGCGAGACGCAGAAGGGAAGGAGAGCCCTGCAGCTGCCAGGATTTTAGTTTCCTCATTGGCCCCTTTTGAAGGCTATAAAATTTTCGCTTTTTCGTTATTTGGGCCATGTGATGCCATTTTTTTTGCGCGATGAGATGCTTTTTCCATTGTTACCATTTTGGGGTTGGTATCACCTATTGTTGAAAATTTAGGAACTTTTTTTGAGGGCAGGAGTAGAAAAGCATCAATTCTGTACTGGATTTTTTACTCTTTTTTTTTTTGGTGTTCACTGTATAGACTAATAATCCTGTTATCTTTATTCTATGGGTCGATACGATTACGGGGATACCAGACTTGAATATATTTTCTTGCGTTTTACTAAATTTGTCAAACAAAACCCTAATGTGGGGAAAAATCTATCATTTATGTATTGCCGTCTTCCAAGTGGCATAACATTGTTACTTTTTTGGCTACGGAGCTGGTTGATGGCTTATTTTTTGCGGGACATGTTGTACTTTGCACCAGTATCATGTCGGAGTACACATGGTTTTTTGATCACATTTTATAGCATTTTTTGTGGGACTGAATAGCTAAAAATCATAATTTTTGGAAGGTTTATAGCAGTTTTTTTTTTACGGCGTTTATCGTGGGGGTTCAATAATGATTTACTTGTATTCTACGGGTTGTTACGGACGCGGTGATACTATATATGTGGGGTTTTTGTTATGATTTAGACTTTTTTGGGGTTATATGTCTCTTTATATGTTATGGGGCTTATGGGCATTTTTATTGATTTATTACTTTATTTTTTATTGAATAACATTTTTTTTTTTACTTTTTCACTTTTTCCACCATGGGAAATGACCAAGCAATCATCTGATTGCTTGTTCATGATAATACTCTGCAATAATCATGTATTGCAGGGTATTATCAGTGTCAGCCTATGCACTTGCATAGGCTGGCACTATGCCAGTAAGATGACGTCACAGACGCCATCTTACTGGCAGTACCTGCAGGCAGTGCTGGGGACCAGATCGGACCCCAGCACTTCCATAGCAGCGATCGGTGCCCCCCGAAAACGGTTCGGGGGGGCCGATCGTGGGGGAAAGACACCCCAGGGACATGTTAGATGCCGCGGTCGTGCTGACCGCGGCATTTAACGGGTTACACACCCGCGATCGGAGCCGACTCCGACCGCGGGTGTTACACTGGGGTGCCGGCTATTAGTTACAGCCGGCACCCCGTGTTTCCCGATGCCGGTTCGGCTCTGATCCAGAGCCGAGCCGGCATAAGCGCCGCGGCGGATATAGCCGCCACTGAGCGCTAAGTCACTGCGCTCCGTGGCGGATATATCCGCCACGGAGCGTGAAGGGGTTAAATACAACATGTATATACTCATGTCTGAATACATTTAACAAAAGTTAAAAACTTTGCAAAAAAAGTACTGCCGTTTTCTTCTCCTACCTTTCTCATACCCCGGCCTGGATCCTCTTGAAGTCAAGCTCTTTATTTGCTAGCCTTGCAGCCTGGATTTCAGGGTTTTGATTACTTCATCTGTCTTACATGGGATTTATTTTACTTTTATTTGACACTTTATGTGAGGTTATATTTTGTCTAGCATGCGTTGCCCTTATTCAGCAATTGTATCATACTTTTATCCATACCTGCATGAGTTCTCCAAGTATAATTCAAGTATTATATGGACTCTCATAGATATTGGGGCACTACCCGGTCCATTCGCGATCCAGCGGCGCGTTCTCTGCGCTGTATTCGGGTCCGGCCGGGATTTATTAAGGTAGTTCCTCTGCTGTCCACCAGGTGGCGCTGCTGCGCTGAAAAGAATCGGAATGCGCTGGAGTTCACTGATTCCGGCTGAGTGAAGGTAAGTGCAAGCTCCGCAACAGATTTTTTGTTGCAAGCTCCGCAACAGATTTTTTGTTTTAAATGCGGCGGTTTTTCCGAATCCGTCGGGTTTTCGTTCGGTCACGCCCCCCGATTTCCATCGCGTGCATGCCGACGCCAATGCGCCACAATCCGATCGCGTGCGCCAAAATCCCGGGGCAATTCAGGGAGAATCGGCGCAAATCGGAAATATTCGGGTAACGCGTCGGGAAAACACGAATCGGGCCCTTAGTAAATGACCCCCATTCTGTTTATTTGCATGTATGGTGGAGACAAGATTTGGATTTGTGACCTGTTAAGGTGTTTTGTGATTACTAACCCCTTAATGCATCATGTCGTAACTGTATCTCTTGATGCTGAAAAGGGTTCACAGGCTCTTCATACATGGTAGGTGCTTGCTGCTGTGTGCACTCACCTCTAGTACCAGCACCATATTAGCTCCTTTCCATATTTTTTTTTTCTGCTTCCTAGCTTAAAAAACTATGTAAAATCGCCTTTTTTCTAGTGGAGGAATTTTATATTCAATGGTATGCCCTGGAAAGCTGGTGTAAAATTCTAATGCAATGAAACTGCCAAAAACATTTCTTGTGGGCTTTATTTTTATGGCTTTCACTGTCAGCTAGAAATTACACCTCTACTTTATACTTTGGGTGATCTTGATGATGCCAAATTTAAATTGGTTTTATAAGGTTTTTATTCATGTTAAAAAGTTTAAAGCTTTTGTGTGAAAAGATAATTCTGATGCCAATAACTTTTTCATACTTTGGTGCATGAACCTAAGTACGGTGTCATGTTTTGTGGGACGTGCTCACATTTTCTTTCTACCATTTTTATATTACATTTTGATGACTTTTTATTCAAATTTATGTGTTATGATATGACAAAAAAAAGTGGCGACATTTGGGCGCTTTTTCCTTTAACAGGGTTCACCATCAGGAATAAAAAAAATTTTATTTTGAAAGAGGGTATTTTGGGACATGGCGATACCTAACATGTTTATTTTTATTTCTGTTCTAACGAAAAGGGGTCTGATCAATTATGCTAAATACTGCTGTGCTATAGTATTGCAGTATATTGTATGTTCACTGGATTGGTAAAAGAGCCTTCTGATGGCATGCTCCAAATGGCAAACAGACAATGCCTACTAATTATTTCAGAGGGGGTTGCTGGCCGGTTCCAAGATGGCAATACTGTTGTGGCGCCACCATTTAAATGCCATCATCCCATTTGATGGTAGTACTTAAGCAATAGTAATATGCAATAGGTGTCAGCACCAATCACTTGTGTCAGCCATGGGTGTTAACTGCATAATGTTGTTAAGACCTGCATTGTTTAGAGCTGGCTCAGCCCATAAACCTGCTCCATACATGGGACTTCATGGGACTTACAGATATGTTATATGTCATTAATGTGTTAATTCTGGTGGCTCATGTGAGCCATTTGACATGAGATTGCCCACTGTGACATCATTGGGGGCAACATTGCGTTTTTAATGCTACCATTTTAGTACTGTGAGGCATTTTGATCACATTTAATTGGAGTTTTGCTTTTTTTCGAAATGTCAAAAATGTGGCATCTGCGACTTTGGATGCTATTTTACGTTATGGGGTCAAACGCCGGGAATAAGTGCTATTATATTTTGACAGTTCGTACATTTTGGGATGTGGCGATGTTGCTACAAATCGCACATTGTAACATTTTGTGTAAAAAGGCACAGCCTCTGGTCTTTGTGTGACCCGGGGCTCCCATAGCGACACATTGCCGTTCCCCGAAGATGTCACGGGGAGTGACAATCCCATATGGCATCACCCACGTGCTGCCGGCCTTTTAATGTCACTGGTGGCTGTGCCAGCGGCGATTGATGGCCAAACACAATACAGCAATATGCAGCAAACATTTACCGGCTGAGGAGAGGGTCGGCCGATGAGCCCACTCCAATCACCTGCACCCAGTGAGTAACGTACCAGTACATGACACGTCGGTAAGGGGTTGAAGATAAGGCATTTTGTGAAAAGGAGATTGTTTGTTCATTTACTTATGTTGGTGATTTATACATTCTTTTATTTCTTGCTGTTTTTGAGGCCCCCTAGATTGTTTGAACTCTAGTGGGTCTTATCTCTCATACAATAAACTGAAATACTACTGTTTTGCATTATATTGTTAGTATACTGCTTCCCTGTTTTAACCTGCCTGCTATATTATACAGCAGATACCTTCCCCGAATGGAGTGGGCTCAGCTGATGCACTAGAGGCTTGGCTAGGATTGTTAGAATAACTAAGGAATTCCTAGAGGAAAGACGGTTTCACCAGCATAAACATAGATTCCTTACTGTAAGAGCAGTTAGATGTTATGATGCAGTTAGATGTTATAATAATTGATACACAAGATAAGCTCAAGATGCCATAAAATATTACATGTAACAAAAATTAGATTCTTGAAATGGGATGTTTATCCAAGGATTTATTTTGACTGCCTATTCATTGCCCAATATTGTTTTAATCAACTTCAACTTTATAGGGCTTTATTTTACTTCATTTCAATCAACACCTTAATATTATAAATTGGACTTGATGAACCTGTGTCTTTACTCAACCAAATGTACCATGAGGAGGTGGTGCTGATTTTTAGCTCCCGTTCTTACAGGTACTTACAGGTACCCTATATTACTCTTTTACATGACTTTCTATACTCTGATAACTTCTGCTCCATGATATCCTGTCTCAGATTGATTGAAATCATTAATAGGACCACATTAATGCTCTGTGCCACAGCTATGTTAACCTGTGCTATATCTGATTATGGTGGTCAAAGAGCTTGGCTGTTTTCAAAATCTAACCACCATTGTACACTCTGGTGTAGCTGTGAGCAAGAAGAGAAATAAAAACATCTAGAGAAATTATCTGTAACCACTATCTTTAACATTTTGCAATACTCAAAGCTAGCAAATTTTGTACATTTTAATAGGTTGTTCTTGCATCAGATGGTTGGCCACAAAAAGTTTTTGCAACAAATAAGCCATATCTGAATTTAGAACTTGAGGAGTTGCATGTACAAGTCATCTAGAAAAAATATTTAGTAAAAATCTTCATTACTGAAGCATTTCTATTGTAAGGTGGAAAGAATGATCTCCATTCATCCTTCTCATCAGCGTTATCCCAGAATGACAGCATGTGCCTTATTCACTAGAGATATACTAAATATCTTCATAGCTTTTGTGTGCAACCGGCTGCAAAAATGTATTCAGAAAACACTTGACATCCTTTATTTATTTGCATTGAAATATTTATCTGTGAATCAAGACATTTATAATACATAGTCAGTCCCATGTGACCTACTGGATAGGCTCTGTAATGTTATTTAATTTAATGTGCATCATATTGCAGTATAATTGTTTAGTTTTTCTATCTTAATAATTTTGCAACCTATGAAAAACCTAAAAAATTACAACATTTAATCCCTCATAACATATTTTTAATTGACATGGGAATAGTTTATGAACCCAGATTTTAAAAGTCAATCAACTTTTGTAGCTTTTTGAATGTAGTAAGAAATTATTCATGTAACATAGAAGAACAGTGATTTATGTTATCCTTGACATTGTGAATTAAAAGAGAACTTTGGAATGAAAACATCCTGATATAGTGATTTACCCCAGGAGGGAGCTCATACCATTATTACATTTTAAACTTGTTTTCAGTATGTGAGCATTTTTTTTTATAAGCCATGCTTTTTTATTTATTTATTAACCTTTCACGGACAGGTATTTTTTGCTCTTAGAACAACACAAAATATTCTAGTTGGTGCCGGTGTCGGGCTGTGATATCACAGCCCAGACCCGGCACTAACACCCGGGATCGGAAAAACTCCGATCCCGGGTGTTTAACCCCTTGCACGCCGCGGTCAAGCATGACCGCGGCGTGCAAGTGTGTCCCCCGTGGATCGGACCCCCCCGGTGTGCTTACCGGGGGATCCGATCCCTCCTGCTCCTGCCGATCCCTCCTGCCGACGAGTGACCCGGGGCTGTCGGCTCCTCTTCTCACCGGGTCCTGCCTTCCTGGCAGGACCCGGCTGTAAGTAACTGAGCATGCGCAGCATGCTCAGTTACTTTCACTATACACTGCAATACAAGTGTATTGCAGTGTAAAGGCTTGAATAAGCGATCGGATGATCGCTTATTCAAGCCAAGAAGTAGAAAATGTAAAAAAGTAAAAAAAAAAAAATTAAATCTTTTTATAATATAATTAAATAAATAAATAAAATAAAAGTCCCATAATCTCCCCAGTAACACATAAAATGCAAATAAAGTATATAAAACACAAAACACGTACATATTTGGTATCACCGCGTCCGTATTAATCTGTACAATAAATCTAAATCAATATTGAACCCGCTCGGTGAACTACGTAAAAAAAAAACTCGAAAAACTTCCCATAATATACAATTTTTCATCAAACACCATCACAAAAAATGTTCTAAAAAGTGATCAAAAAAAGTTACGGTACCTAATATGATACGACTGAAAAGAACAACTGTTTTCGCAAAAAATAAGCCCTCAACCAGATCTGACAACAGAAAAATACAGAAGTTATGGCCCTGAAAAGTTGTCAACAGTAAAAACAATGCGATTTTCTCCAATATTGGTTTTGCTCAGGAAAATTGAGCAAAATAAGAAAAACTATATAAATGAGGTATCACCGCAATCGTAGTGAACCAGAGAATAAAGATAAAATATTATTTTTACGTTACGGTGAGCGGGGGGGGGGGAAATGCTCACAATCCAAAATAAAAATTGATGATTTTGTTTGTGTCCCCCTTGAAATAGTTAATAAAATCTCATGAATAAGCTTTAGACTCCCAAAATAAATTATTTATACATTGTATCTCATCCCATAAAAAATAAGCCCTCATATGATCGCATTACCAAAAAAAATAAAAATTTATAGGTCGTACAATGTGACAATACAAATCTGCTGTGGACGGCGCCTCCATTCATTCTATGCTCGGCCGTGCGCCCGTACAGCAGTTTACCACCACATATGTGGTATCAGTACACTCGGGAGGAATTGGGCATCAAGCGTTGCAGTGCGTTTCATCATTTAATTTATTCTGAAAATGTCAGTTTTGGCCTAAATGAATGTATTTCCAAAAAAATTCCATAGTTTCTAAATCGCAGGTCCATATTTTTTAACCCATGTGAAACACTTAAAGGGTTAATGGACTTAATAGAAGTTGTTTTACATATGTTGAGGGGTGAACTTTCTATAGTGGGGTAATTTATGAGGTTTTACTATTATTTAGGCCTCTCAAAGTCACTTGAAAGCTGAGTTGTCCCTCAAAATGTGAGTTATGGCAATTTTCATGAAAATAAGAAAAATCGCACCTAAAGTTCTGCACCTCATAACATCCTAGAAAAATGACCGGAAGCATAAAATATCATCCCAACATAAAGCAGATATTCTGTAAATGTTAATTATCAAACTTTTTGGGTAGTTTTACTTCCTGTCTGGAAACCAGAACATTTCAAACTTGGAAAATGAAGAATTTTTACAAACTTTTGCCAAATTTTCACTTTTTTTCAGAACGAAACGCAAAACTTATCACTTAAATTTTATAACTAACATGAAGTACAATGTGTCACGAGAAAAAATTCTCAAAATCACCAGGATATGTTAAAGCGTTCCGAAGTTATAACCAATTATCGTGAGACATGTCAGATTTGAAAAATCGAGTCTGGTCATTGAGCTGAAAACTAGTGTCGGTGATAAGGGGTTAACACTAGAGCTGTGTTTACAAACGCAGCGCTAGTGTACAGGGGCGGAACTTGGCCCAATCGTGTATACGTTTCTATGGAAACGCATCTGATCGGTAACCAGAACCCAGTGTCTTGCAATAAAACTATACAAAACACCGGGTTCTGATTGCTTACCGCTGCAAAAGTGCAAAGTGATTATTTCATTTCTTCTACCACAGAAAGTGGCATAGAAGCAGTGATAAGTGTCCAGCATAAATTAAATAGTATTTACACCAAAAGCATATAAATACACAACACATTCTATCTGTACATTTATATATATATATATACATACAACTTACTACATATACATACATACTGTACATATACATACAACTTACTACATTAACAGCATCACGCACAGCAGGCAGCAGCATACGCAGCATCACACACAGCAGGCAGCAGCATACGCAGCATCACGCACAGCAGGCAGCAGCATACGCAGCATCACGCACAGCAGGCAGCAGCATACGCAGCATCACGCACAGCAGGCAGCAGTATACGCATAGCTCCCAACCGTCCCGATTTTGACGGGACTTTCCCGTTTTTCTTACCTCTGCCCCGTGTCACGGGCAGCTATGAGATTGTCACGGATTCTCCCCCCAGGTCCCGCTGTGTCCCGGCGCTGTGTCCGCATAGTAAATACTTTGAAAGTCTGAACTCACAGTACAGAATGGCTTCTACAGACATCGGGAGGGAATCCTTTTCAGAGAAGTGTCGGGCTTAGCGGAGAGCAGGGACCACGTCATCAGCTTCAGATCAACATCTGTCCATATATGGTCACTGCATCTCCTAGGGTTCCCCAGAGCAGACATCGGGCAGGGAATCCTTTTCAGAGAAGTGTCGGCTTAGCAGAGAGAGCAGGGACCACGTCATCAGGTCAGATCAGCATCTCTCCATATATGGTCTCCAGGGCTTCCCCAGACACAAGCTCTTTATTTAATTAAATTACATAAAGTTTTGCCCAGGCTGAGAATCAAACCTGGGACCCTCTGCACCATAGGAAGGAGCCTTAACTAACTGAGCTATAAACCCAGTGATACAAAGGATTTCTGGTAACTAAGAAGTGTTATCTGCCATTTACACTGTGACACAGACTAATGCACTGATATATAGAGAGGGATCTTCTCAGAGATTATTATTGTAATTATTGAGACTATTATTATTATTATTATTATTATTATAAATTTTATTATTTTTATTATTATGGAGATGATTATTAATAATAGTAAAAATAATAATAATCATCTCAATAATAATAATAATCATCTCAATAATAATAATAATCATCTCAATAATAATAATAATAATAGTCTCAATAATTACAATAATCTCTGAGAAGATCCCTCCCTATATACCAAGGCATTAAATCTGTGTCACAGTGTAACAGTAGTCATAGTTCTTAGTTACCAAAATTCTACACCTTGTTAATCACTGAGATTATAGCTCACTTGGTTGAGGCACTGTGTCATTATTGTACATGGACACTGCAGGTTCTGGGTTCAAATCCCAGTGAGGATAATTTATTTATTTTTTTTTTTATTGAGATGATTTTTATTATTATAATATGGCTAAAATTTGGGGCGTGGCCAGGGAGTGATTGGGGGTGTGGCTTAGGGGGATCGCCGCGGCACGTGCCGCATATAAATACACAACACATTCTATCTGTACATTTATATATATATATATACATACAACTTACTACATATACATACATACTGTACATATACATACAACTTACTACATTAACAGCATAACGCACAGCAGGCAGCAGCATACGCAGCATCACACACAGCAGGCAGCAGCATACGCAGCATCACACACAGCAGGCAGCAGCATACGCAGCATCACTCACAGCAGGCAGCAGCATACGCAGCATCACATACAGCAGGCAGCAGCATACGCAGCATCACACACAGCAGGCAACAGCCTACGCAGCATCACACACAGCAGGCAACAGCATACGCAGCATCACACACAGCAGGCAGCAGCATACGCAGCATCACGCACAGCAGGCAGCAGCATACGCAGCATCACACACAGCAGGCAACAGCATAAGCAGCATCACACACAGCAGGCAGCAGCATACACAGCATCATACACACAGCATACATACACACAGAATATGCATGCAACATACACACAGTATCATATACACAGCATACATACAAAACATCATACACAGCAGTCAGCATCGTACACACAGCATTATACACAGCATACATACAAAACATCATACCCAGCAGGCAGCATCATACACACAGCATACATACACAGTATACATAAAAAACATCATACACAGCAGGCAGCAGCATACACACAGCATATACATGCAGCATACCTGTAGCTTACACACAGCAACATGCACAGCAGCATACACACAGCATACACACAGCATACACACAGCATACACACAGCAACATGCACAGCATACACACAGCATACACAAAGCATACACACAGCAACATACCTGTAGCTTACTCACAGCAGACAGCAGCATACACAGCATATACATGCAGCATATCTGTAGCTTACACACAGCAACATGCACAGCAGCATACACACAGCATACACACAGCATACACACAGCAACATGCACAGCAACATGCACAGCATACGCACAGCATACACACAGCAACATGCACAGCAACATACCTGTAGCTTACTCACAGCAGACAGCAGCATACACACAGCATATACATGCAGCATACCTGTAGCTTACACACAGCAACATGCACAGCAGCATACACACAGCATACACACAGCATACACACAGCAACATGCACAGCATACACACAGCAACATGCACAGCATACACACAGCATACACACAGCAACATGCACAGCATACACACAACATACACACAACATACACACAGCAACATGCACAGCAACATACCTGTAGCTTACTCACAGCAGACAGCAGCACCACACATAGCTGCTGATGAAGTTCAGGAGCTCCGAGCTGGTAGGCGGAGCTTGCTCATCGGAGCTTCTGCAGCAGGTGCAGAGCTGAGCTCACCCAAGGTTCATTTAAGTCTGTCCGAGGCAGTGGTGGAGCAGCAGCAAAGTGATAACACTCCAGCTGACTGCTGCTCCACCGTTCAGAGAAGCCTCCGCACAGGCTTCCCGCCCACCCTTCTCCTTCATCAGCCCACCGGGAGCCAGCCTTCCACCTCCTCCTGCCAGAGGTGGCATGACATAATCAAACGCCGCCTGCGTCCTCCATACATCAGCGATGCAGTGAAGAATAGTGGCAGAGGCCGGTCCGTACTGCTTGTCGGTGATTCGGGCGAGTGCCCAAATCACCTTCAACTGTTTTGACGCCTGCCTCAGGGCTCCGCATCTGCCGCCTGAGGCGAAATTTTCATCCCGCCTCATGGCAGATGCGGCCCTGACTAGGATCAAGGTTTGTAAAGCAAGCACACTAACATACTGGTGTGTACCCCTTCTGGCAGGATAAGCTCTTCTGCTTCCTTTGTCCTTGTTTTTAAGGAAAAAAGGCATTAACTTGTTTCGGACCACCCCTTGGACTTCAGCGGGCGCCAGTCCGGAGTCTGCAGCGATGCATTTATATATATTTTTTACTGCTCCGTGCTAACCGCTGGAGCAGGACCCGTTTTTTGGGTGTCAGAGACACCTGGAGACCCTAGGGAGAAGCAGTTTATTACCAATTCTCCCTTCTCAGCTCCTCACAGCATCGCGCTGAAGTAGCGCAATGCACGAATTAGCTTAGCCAATGCCGCTGCCGGCTCTATAGACTTTAGACAAGGTCTAAAGAGTTAATGAGGGCTGATGGGTCTAGTTAATAATCCCCTACCATACTACATAAAACACCGCGAAAAGCCCCCTGTTTTCCTGAGACTATTTATATTGATATGTACACTCACAGGCCACTTTATTAGGTACACCATTCTAGTAACGGGTTGGACCCCCTTTTGCCTTCAGAACTGCCTCAATTCTTCGTGGCATAGATTCAACAAGGTGCTGGAAGCATTCCTCAGAGATTTTGGTCCATATTGACATGATGGCATCACACAGTTGCCGCAGATTTGTCGGCTGCACATCCATGATGCGAATCTCCCGTTCCAGTACATCCCAAAGATGCTCTATTGGATTGAGATCTGGTGACTGTGGAGGCCATTTGAGTACAGTGAACTCATTGTCATGTTCAAGAAACCAGTCTGAGATGATTCAAGCTTTATGACATGGCGCATTATCCTGCTGAAAGTAGCCATCAGATGTTGGGTACATTGTGGTCATAAAGGGATGGACATGGTCAGCAAGAATACTCAGGTAGGCTGTGGCGTTGCAACGATGCTCAATTGGTACCAAGGGGCCCAAAGAGTGCCAAGAAAATATTCCCCACACCATGACACCACCACCACCAGCATGAACTGTTGATACAAGGCAGGATGGATCCATGCTTTCATGTTGTGGAAGCAAAATTCTGACCCTACCATCCGAATGTCGCAGCAGAAATCGAGACTCATCAGACCAGGCAACGTTTTTCCAATCTTCTACTGTCCAATTTCGATGAGCTTGTGCAAATTGTAGCCTCAGTTTTCTGTTCTTAGCTGAAAGGAGTGGCACTTCAAATGATGTACTATAAATTAGAAAAAAATTACTTTTTTCCACTTTTAACCCAAAAAAGGATGTAAATGAAAAATAAATTAAACTTTTATTATGTTTTAACTAGCTCTATGTGTCCACAAAAAAATAACACAGCAAAAGAAAAGTGATGGTGCTTAAACCAATGCTTACAACAATTCGCTAAAAATGGGCACTAGAGCCTTTGGAGGCCGTTTCACTAAGGGGTTACAATTATGCAAATGCATAATTTTAAAATACTTTTTTTTAATAAAAACAAGGGCATAATATGCTAAAAGAAGAGCAGACCCTACCAGAGGGGGGCTAGATGTATCTTCTATTCCAGATGTGCTATTATTTTAAATAGTTTTAAATGTCTAGTAAAAAAGGGTATCAACAAACAGACACACTATAGTGGGAAGGCTTCAGATATGCTTTGATGTATTCAAAATGTAGAAGAAGCTGAAGAGTAAAAATTTAGCAAGACACATTTCTCATCTAGAAATCACATGCAAACTGTCCAAACCATGAGTGTTGCTGAGAATAGGGATTGGGTGGCCTGCTCTATGTCATCTATTCAAATGCACAGTTCAGACACAATGGGGCAGATTTACTCACCCGATCCATTCGTGATCCAGCGGAGCATTCTCTGTGGAGGATTCAGGTCTTCCGGCAATTCACTAAGGTAGTTCCCCCGATGTCCACCAGGTGTCGCTGCTGCGCTGAATTCCGTCGGAGTTCACCAAGCCAGGCCGGGTGCAGGTAGGCGCGTGTCAAGCGACACATTTTTATTTTTCAGAATCCGACGGGTTTTCCCATGGCCACGCCCCCCGATTTCCATCACTTGCATGCCGGCGCCGATGCGTCATAATCCGATCACATGCGCCAAAATCCCCGGGCAATTCAGGGAAAATCGTCGCAAAACGGTAAAATTCGGGTAACCCGACGTAAAAACACGATTCGGGACCCCCAATATGGCAAATATTTCCTTAACCTATCTCCAAACTCAAATGCTGAGGTCTGAGCGGATAATAAGCTTGCCAAGTTTGCCAATGGTTCTATCAGAGTTTAGGCCAATCTCTGTGTAGCTTTCTGGCAAGCACTCCATCACCAACATTAAAGAAGCATTTTTTTCACTAACCTTATACCATTTGTTGAGCCACAGCGGATTTGATTCCCCACCTAGCAACCGTATAGACATCCATCTAAAAGGAAGAAAAACAATTATTAAGAATTCTTCACAAATTCTTCACAAATGTATCTTATACAACAAATCTTCCAGAAAATACAGCGAGACTGACGAGACAGCGCAGGAGAAAATAAGAAAAAAGTCCAAAAACAACAATTGTCCAAAAGATAAAAGATTATTCACCGCTTCAACATCTCTGTCAGCTCCACAATGTATATGGGGCAGGCACACTTTACAGGTGTTTAGATTAGTTTGCACAGTACCTCTGATGCTCTGTCTCCCGAAACCTGGGTTCTCCCGTTGTTTCTTCTCCCTGCGTTAGCGTACCTTCGCCGGTCGCTGGGTTGCTTGAACAGCACAGTTACTTCCGGGTGTGGATCCTCAGTCTTCCGACTTGAAACCGGCACCTCCTAACTGTCAGTGCCACCAAGCTCCAAATGTTTCCGGGTTCCGTTCCCATAAGGTAATAAGACACGAAATAGTATAGCAAGTTCTTATAATCGGAATAAAATTTAAATCCATCTAAAAGGGAATTGGGATAGGTATAATACTTATTATTAAGAGTTGAATAATTTGTTTCTTTATTATGTCGGTTTTTATATAAAAATGTAGAATTATATGTTGTACAGAATATGTTGATGTAGAATAATTTATAATTATTGTTATATATTGCTGGAGCACCATTAATGCCAGGGTGTTGCACATTTAGTTAGGGGTTCACATACATTAAGACAAGAACAAATGCAAGTATAAAATACATAAACTACACAGATCTGAAACAAGTGGAAGGAGGGCCCTACCTGTGAGGGCTCACCATCTATATATATAAATAAATAAAGATTATTATTGCACCCATCGTAGCGGCTTTCCATACAAAGTTATGGTAACAATAGATGGTTAAGAAATTATTGTTTTACATAGTGATAAAAATATATACTTGATATACTTCTTATATTAACATTTTAATATACACAGCAGAACATAATGAATGTCCATTCATATGAAATATTGCTTTATGAACCCACATATGTTAATATCTTGTGACTACAAATAATATCCATCATTATCTTTTCTAGGATGAGCTGCTCTTCAAAGTTTAATTTAAATGTATTAGTTGAAAGGTCAAAACACTTCATCAAACCTCAAATATTTGCCTGACCTTATTATTGAATTGATAAAAGGAACGTGAGAGAATAGTAATGTAGAATATAAGGGAAGGATAGACGTTTCAAACTATCCAAATATTATGTGCCATAACTGTCCATATCATATCTAGCTTAAGTAAATTCTAGAAATGATTCTGCCAATTCTTTACTTAATGGCCAGTAGTCATAACTTAACTATGTTAAATAGTTTCTTATGTACTACTAGACATTTCAGAGTTTTTTATGTTTGTCTCCCCATTTTCTGACCAATTAGGATCACATTTATAGTTCCTGGTTCACTGTGAAGAAGCACCAAGTATTACCTGATTTAGACAATTTAGTTCTTCCTTTTCTAAAAACATAAGCACCTATTTAAATATAGGCCAATTTACACACCAAACTAAAATAATAAAATCTTTATTTGAAATTTATACACCATCATTACAAATATATTAAAATTCAAGGTAAGGCGGGGGGGGGGGGGATATGCAGGTATCCATGGGAGCAAAGATGGAAAATCATCACATTAGATCATGTCAAATTACCGTGGGAACATTAATAGGGGGACAGGGGCATCAAATTCATAAATATACAATATTGCACATTTTGTTCTTAACACAGCTTATAGCCCAGTCACTTTATGTCTTTAAAGTGCTAGTGCAAATAGTTTATTGCCACAATGTATCAACCAATATGTCAAAGTGCTAGTGCATATCAAAAACAATTAGGGCATATGTCTCCATACTTAGATCAAAGTTCATTCAGAATAACGGAGAGAACATCGCTTACCCTTGATATCTGGTATACCACAAGTGTGCCACGGACAGGATACTCCCCGACGTGCGTTTCGGCGCTAGCCTACGTCTGGGGGAATGTGTGAATTACTAGCAAGATCGGGTTTATATGTACCTTGTAGCCAATGGGCTGCACGGACCCTCACCTGTGGACTCCAAATGTAATCCAAACGGAACTATTGGGCTCACGCCGCACGGGGAAGCACCGCCTCCCGCCCGAGGTCCGTCCCCGCTCACATGACCCATCACGTGACGCTGACGTCACTCCGGGTCAGTCAGCTGGGCCGAGCTATCAGACGAGAGGCGAGCGACTCTTACCATGCGCGTGCGCACACCGAAAGGATGTCTTATTGGTAGGTGAAGTGTGCTGCATACCTGTCGCACAGACAGCACATAGCCACAAATATATATATATATCACATGTGAAACCTAGTAAAACCAAAACTTAAGGTGAGTGTGTGTGTGATGCAGTATGCTACACCATAAAGTTGGGAACCTAAAAACATGTTGTGTGCTGTAAGGTGCAATATCATGTGCATAAGTGTGTCATGTGCTTTAAAGTGTATATGTGCAAACATTCCTCCTTAGGACAGCTAGATAATCACAAATTCAAAAATGTGGATGCTGAGGGCAAAAATATGAACAACTGGTGATGTAGAGAAAAAGTGCTAGTGCATTCATTAGTAATGACACTAATATGGATAGTGATCCATAAAATATTACAAGGAAATATGTGTGATGTTGTGGTGGGGAAACCTAAGTGTTACTTATTGACATGTATCCGTGTGAGGAAGAATTGTTAGTGGTGTTGTGAAATAGAGTGGTGATTCATGTGGTCCCATTCTTTAGTGTCCACTTTGTAGTAACAGGGAACTCATGTGCTATTTGGATTAGTAGACCATGTGCCATTTGGATTGGTAGCATTCATAATCTCTTCAGAGTATACGGTCTACAAGAGTATACGGCACAAACACATCTTGTAGACCGTATACTCTGAAGAGATTATGAATGCTACCAATCCAAATGGCACATGGGCTACTAATCCAAATGGCACATGAGTTCCCTGTTACTACAAAGTGGACACTAAAGAATGGGACCACATGAATCATCACTCTATTTCACAACATCATGGGTGTCAACGAAATCCACCAGGAGAAGGTGACACTCACACCACGTTAACCACTTAACACTAACAATTCTTCCTCACACGGATACACATCAATAAGTAACACTTAGGTTTCCCCACCACAACATCACACATATTTCCTTGTAATATTTTATGGATCACTATCCATATTAGTGTCATTACTAATGAATGCACTAGCACTTTTTCTCTACATCACCAGTTGTTCATATTTTTGCCCTCAGCATCCACATTTTTGAATTTGTGATTATCTAGCTGTCCTAAGGAGGAATGTTTACACATATGCACTTTAAAGCACATGACACACTTATGCACATGATATTGCACCTTACAGCACACAACATGTGCTGTCTGTGTGACACATACCAATTAGGTCTGTGATACACGTATATATGTCCTTCCTTGTTTTTAAATGATGTTGATGGTAAATTATGGTAAACAATGTAATAATATCTCACTTCTGCATAACAATGTTAATAGCGTTCCCATTGTAGGTATGTACCCATTCGGCATCATACCACTTTGCCAAGATACAAATATCATATTTGGAATAATATGCACTTTTCTGCTCTTTATATTTGAGAGTACCTGGTCTTTTGTTATCTTTGCAAACTGCCGTATATTCTCCCACTCGCATAGATATAGGAGCTAGAGGTATGCAGGACACTTCACCTACCAATAAGACATGGTACATGGTAAGAGGCGCTCGCCTCTCGTCTGATAGCTCGGCCCAGCTGACTGACCCGGAGTGATGTCAGCGTCACGTGACGGGTCATGTGAGCAGGGATGGACCTCGGGCGGGAAGCGGTGCTTTCCCGTGCGGCGTGCGCCCAATAGTTCCGTTTGGATTACATTTGGAGTCCACAGGTGAGGGTCCGTGCAGCCCATTGGCTACAAGGTACATATAACACAAAAACACAGTTGTTAGTGGTGCACAGATTTTAATCGTCCCTACTTGCAAATTGTATGTGTAATTCATACGATCGCAACATTGTAACATTTGTTCAGAGGATCGTAATGATTGTATTATCATTGTATCTAATATGGAATTATGTGGGAAATGTGAAAACATTGCTGATGAGAAACCTAATGGAATATTAATCACTATATATTATTAGTCTTATGTGTAAACTGATTTTATAGGGGTTTGGAATGTATATAAAATAATGTTTGTTGAAAATAAAGCTTTATGTGTAGTAGATTAGGAATATGTATAAAAGAAGGGACGGATGTTTGAGACGCTAGCAACGCCCCGGAAGAAGCCTTGCCAGCGAAACCCTGGGTCGGGCGGATAGAAAGCTAGCGTCCCGTTATGTGAATTTGTGATATGCGCATTTTTAAAGGATTTTGGTGAGTATGATGAATTGGAATAAATTTTAACCTTATTGGAACGTACCACACCATCTGCCTGCATATTTTCTTCCAGTTACAATACAATTAAAAGAGGAGAATGAGAATGCGATGGTGCTAGTCTGAATGGTGACATACTTTCAGCAAGAGAAATTGAAGATTGGTGCTATTCATCGAAGTTTTAAGATAAAATAAGAGGGAGAAGAAGAATCCTTGGAGCTCCGGTCATAGTGAAAATTTTTTTCTCTATTTTTAAGGTACATATAAACCCGACCCGAATGTAATTCACACATTCCCCCAGACGAAGGCTAGCGCCGAAACGCGCGTCGGGAAGTATCCTGGCCGTGGCACCCTTGTGGTATACCAGATATCAGGGGTAAGCAATGTTCTCTCCATTATTCTGAATGAACTTTGATCTAAGTATGGAGACATATGTCCTAATTGTTTTTGCAATGTGGGTATCCAAAAGGGTCACAGGCAATGCACCAGCGCTTCGGATTCAATAATAAACCTTACTAGGAACCAGGCTATTTAAGTTCCAAAAATTGTTCGGTTTTATTAACATACACAGATAAGAGTATAAAACATGTTAAGATAAAAGTCGTACAACGCGTTTCGGCTTAGTACTTAAGCCTTCGTCAGCTATAGAGAGGTAAAGATCCACAAGTGTTTATATACTTACATCCCAAGTGTTTGATTGGCGCCCCGGGAATAGCCGGGAAACCAGACACCGGGTTACATAAGAGAAAGTTTCTAAAAAGTATTAAGAATAATAATAAAATACCATAACAAGTATAAAAGAGGTCATTACCCATACAGTATCGATACAATGGTTTGGAAAAAGAAAACAATCAATAGTAGAATGTTAACATTTACTTGTTCTCGGGAGACCAGAAGGATCGGACATGTGATGTTGACAGAGTGATGAAGCCGCAACTAGGAGCACGGAGTGGGGAAAGCGTCCATTGTCATGGCAACGGGGATTGCCATGTAATGACGTCAATAATCTACGGAAGCCTGGTGGGGTCAATCTTAACAGGACTACGGTACGCAAAGACAGGGGATGGCCGGATCGCCATACAATGCCTTAGTGTGAAAAAAGGCGTTCTGTGGGCAGAAGATGTGAACAGAAGATGATTGTATCTAGGAGGTATGCTTAGGAGGTTCTTGTTTTGTGTGTGTATAAACCCTGGGATCGGTTAGATGGATTCCAGTACTGCATTTAATCCATCAGGGTATAGTGTTCTTAATTTAAAAATCCAGTAGGATTCTCTTCTATTCAGTGTTCTTATCCTATTTTTACAGTCCTCTGGTACCTGTTCGATCGGGGTTAGGGAGAGTTTTTCAAAAGTGCAATTATATTCCAGCGTTAGGTGTTTTGATAGGCTCTGCTTCAGAAAGCCTGTTTTTGCCTTATGTCTGTGGCCATTCATTCTCACCCTTAGGGTCTGAACAGTGCGACCTACATATTGTAGGCTGCATGCGCAATTTATAACCTAGATAACAAAATTCGATGCGCAGGAGAGCTCTTGTTTTAGCTGGAAGGTTTCTCCCGTGTTAAGAGACTTAAAAGATGATGTACCATGGGATATCATCGTACAACAGAGGCATTGTTTATGGCCACATTTCCTTATGCCTCTGCTTGTTGTCGTCAATTTTAATCCTGGGTTAGCTTTTTTTAATTTACTGGGTGCTAGCATATTTTTGAGTGTTGTAGCCTTCGAAATGTGATTTTAGGTTTTTTCGGGATGATTCCTTCCAGGTGCGGATCTTCGAGCAGGATTCCCCAATGGTTATTGAGAACTCTCCTTATTTCCCTATTCCCTTTGTCGAAAGTGGTAATGAAGTTTAAGGCGAAGGTTTTCCTAGATGTAATTTCATTATCCACTCCCGTTTTTCTTTGTAGACAATCATTCTGTTGAGTCCGGTTTTTGTTAATGTTAATAAAACCGAACAATTTTTGGAACTTAAATAGCCTGGTTCCTAGTAAGGTTTATTTTTGAATCCGAAGCGCCGGTGCATTGCCTGTGACCCTTTTGGATACCCACATTGCTTCACCGCTATCCCGCCTTCTGGATCGGGTAAAGCGGGCACCAGGAAACAACCGGCTGCTATATGCTTGATTACTCCCTGGATAAGGTGAGCGGCGACACTGCTACACTTCCTTACTTCTATACGCTAACTAGATATACTTCACGAGGTTAGCGCCTCTTGTCTCTCTCTCTACCCTCCTGATATCTCACCGGACCCACCGCTCCCGGAGCCTATGAGGGGGTACGCTTCCACTGGACTCCTCTAATTGTTTTTGATATGCATTAGCACTTGACATATTGGTTGAGACATTGTGGCAATAAACTATTTGCACTAGCACTTTAAAGACATAAAGTGACTGGGTTATAAGCTGTGTTAAGAACAAAAAAGTGCAATATTGTATATTTATGAATTTGATGCCCCTGTCCCCCTATTAATGTTCCCACGGTAATTTGACATGATCTAATGTGATGATTTTCCATCTTTGCTTCCATGGATACCTGCATATTCCCCCCTTCCCCCTTACCTTGAATTTTAATATATTTGTAATGATGGTGTATAAATCTCAAATAAAGATTGTATTATTTTAGTTTGGTGTGTAAATTGGCCTAATTTTTAAATAGGTGCTTGTGCTATATATCAGCCAATACAAATGGTGTAAATTGTTTGAGGAGCAACAAGTAAGAATATATTTAATGGTAGATATCACAGAACACCTCCTCTTCCCCATGTAACCCCAAGAGTGGTATTATTTTTCTAAAAACATGTAAAAAATTACAACAGCCATTTTTTCTGGAATGTTAAAACGCATTAAGAAAAGAGAAAACTGTATTTGAGTTACTTGAAAATTTTCTAAATAGTGGTAATAATGAAAGCCGCCTTGGTATTCAGTAGAGTGGGCTTTCCTGTATCTCTCTATGGTCATGCTCTGGATTGGGTATTCTTTTTCCATAAATATTTTCCCCACAGTAGCCACAATACAAATTACACAAGTGGCAGGAGTATGCAAAGCAGATAACCTGAGAGGTACTGGGAGCCTGCTGAAAATATCCCTGCTCCTGTACTTCCTGTGTAGGGAGGTATACTGTAGTTGTGGCAGTCGCTGTGTCCCCTGTTGTAGTCATCATCCTTTCGCAGTTCCTATTCTCTCCCATTTTCCTCTGTGTTCCCATCAAATATGTCCCTGAATTACTAGTGCATCCCATTATTGATTAACAGTAGGCTCGCCACCTGGGAGGTGCTCAAGTGTTGTGGTTCCTGTAGTCACGACAAAGGTGTGTTCTACTAGTATCTGAATTTCCGTGCACCTGTGTGACCAAGGTCAGATTTCTGTCCACTGGAAGTAAACAATGAAGCTTTCTATAGCAGGACAGCAAGCAGGGATCTAGAAATCAGTGAGGAATCGATACAGAAAGTATTTTGGAAGTTTGTATAACTTTTTATAATACAAACACTAACATTAATTTGCCAAAATGGGAATACCCCTTTAAACACTGTCATATTTTTGTCATCACATATGCTATGATATTTTTCTTCCCGGTGCTCGTATTACATTGCTGAAAATGGATAGGCATTTAATTAATCTCTACCTCTGAAATCATACTTTCACTGTAAAAATGAATGTAGCACATAACTTTTAATAATTCTCAATTAGAATAAAGAAGTATAACATTCACACCATCTGCTGTGTCTCACCAACGCCATTAAAAAGAAAGCAAAAAGTCCACCTAGTGGAAGATGACAGCATAGAATAGTAGACCTTTATAGAAGAGAATCTAAACTCTCTGCTGAGGTGAGCTTTAGAATGGCAACCCCTCCTCCCAATCCAGTAGGAATATATCAGGTTATTGTTTTAGCTCTTCATGCTGACACCGGATGTAAAGAGACAATATTCTTAAGTGTCAGGTCCTGCTTTGTAGCAGTTGACTGTGCTCCTGACGCTGCCCCCACCTAGAGTTGGTGCTGCCTGAGGCAGGAGGCTCATGGCTGGTGCACCCCTGGACCTATAATGATTTTGTCCTAAGGGGAAGGCATGAAGAAGTATTTGCATCTCCTTTAACTAGAAACTCTAAATACTGAGTTATCCTAGAAGGATAAAATGGCTGAAGAAAATGGCTACATTTACATGTCTATTCTGGCTGCAGGAATCATTGCACAGCCAGTGATCATCATGTTACCCTGTGACATCTGAAGTAACAAAAATGTGGCAGTGATCCTATCTATTGTCATTATTCGAAGTGTTGTAGGGTATTGTAGTCATCTTGGTCATACAAGACCTCTGTAATGAATAAATGATAAATGATAAACAAGTCCATAAAGCAGTAGTTTAGGGACAAACTGAACCTCAGAGGATTCATAAAGGAGATCACCCAGGTTAAAGTATTCTGTTCTCTGCCCAGTGCAAACCACTGGGAGGAAAACTTTCCTTTTCATATAAAATTAAATCTAGGCCACAGTTTCCCTTCGAATAGCAATGATCCTAAGGGAGTAGAGGAAGATTTGTGCACAACTGTATGCACAATTTTAAAAAAGGGTAAAAAAAATATTTAAAAAGTTCTAGAACGCAAAAATAAAACATGTGGCATTGTTATATCCGATACAATCTGGCATATATTTGTAGCACAGTAATTAGTCCCCATCGTAAAGGTCATTAAACTTTTTTGTTTCAAATGTGCTTTTTGTTTAACCACAGTTAAAAAAATAAATGAATAACAAACAAAAAAACATGAACAATAAAAACTCAAACTTTTAAAGCAATAAACATATTTGTTGTCTCCAGAATTGGACTGACCTAGAGAATAAAGTTAATGGGGGATATTTATCAGGACCTCTGCGCACCGCCAGTGGCGCAGAGGCCCTGAAATAATCGCAAATGCTAGCTTATGCGATTATTTTTCACAATCCGCCACCTTCACGCCAGTGGGGCGTGAAGGGGCGTGGAGGGGGGGGGGGCGCGGCCGGCCGAGCGGGGGGCGCGGCCGGACTGGAGTGGGCCGGCGCGGGGCGTTACTGCGCCTGCGCACTCGCTGCTGCCGGCGACTTTTCATACGTGAAAAGTCGCCAGTTGCGTATTTTTCTACGCCAGGCCCTGCCTGGCGTAGGAAAAACGCTGCGCAACTGGCAGCCCGATACATCAAGAGGCAGCAGCCTCTTCATGTATCGGGCTGCGAATTTGCAGCGGCGGGGCGTCAGCACGAGCCCCAGCGTATGATAAATATCCCCCAATATGTATTCCACATGGTAAACACATTGGGGCACATTTACTAAGGCCCTTGTGTGCCCTCAAATGTGCCCCTATAAATTTAAAATGTCAAAAAAAAATCATCAGAATTGCATTTTCCCCTTTAACCCTCCAATTGTTAGTACATAAAAGTGCATCATTAAATTCTACAGTATTTAGCACAATTTTTCTCAAAAAACAAGCACTTATATGAAAATCTACAATCAAAATCAAGCATAATAAACAAGCAATAAACCTGTTGCAGGCGCAATGAGGGGGGAAGTGCTGAGGGAGCAGGGGGGATGAGACAGTGTAACAGCCTGTGAAGCTGCAGCAAGGAGGGGCTCAGGTAGCACCTCAAAAACCCTTCTGGCTCAGTAGCTTGATTTTAAAAGTTTATTTTAGAAGAAAGGAGACCATTGTTAACAAACATAAGAAGATTACAAGGATCTATCGGTAAGTGTCCCTGGTTTTTGTTGTTAGATTTTCTTGGTAAAATCTATCAAGCTTCTCGAACAGATAACTCTCCAATATAAGGATGTCAGTAATACACATTTTGTGTCCAAATGTAATTAAAATTATGTTGGATTTAAAAAAAAAAAACATTTGGCTAAATGTACATCTTTTTTTAAGCACTTATTATCTGCACTCTGAAAATCATATTGTCAGTTCACATGTACGTGTCATCCACACAAACTGTAAAGAAAGTGAGTTAGACATAAGAGCTGGTACACATAATAAAAAAAGCATATACCTGAAAAAAAGAATCAAAAATACTGCTTGTTTTTAAGAACAAGGGCCAAGTTTGTCTTTATACTCTCATCTTTGAGAGCAGCGGGGGAAGAGCGCAGCAAAGGTTTTGTCTAGAAGAGGAAAAAAATAAAATTGTATTATAAAAAAAACTGAGAAGAATCAATAGAGGATGCTGTTTGGAGAGAGGAAACGAAAGGACAACTAACTAGAGAAGATTGTAGCAGTTCTGCGAGAAGTCACAATGCACACCTTACAACAGAGCAGCACTGCAAATTATTAAATAATAAATCACACGCTCTGAACAGGCTGGGGTGGACAGAATAGTTTGACTGCAAAGCACAGAGGCGGATGAATTATTTACATCGGAAGCAAAGATAAAGTAAGTCAAGGAGGAATGAGAACATTTTTTTTTCCAAAACAGGTTCTCTGGTGCTGAAATATGTCTTTTGATTACCGGGATATATATTGAGGGTAAAATATTGTTAGCTGAGAGAGTGGGTGGGATCATGGAGGCATCTTTGAATGGAACCTTAAAATGATGATGTGATTATGGTTATAGAATTATTATGCGGCCTATAAATACTTGGTGGTATTATGTGCAGTGCTATATAGAGGCAATACGTGAGCGCTCTGTCACAAAACAGCATTATGTGGGCAATTCTGTAAGTCTATTAAATGGTGGTCACAATGGTTTTAGTAAATTCATAGGCAAAAAAATAACAATAAATCTTTTTACCTTTATTACCAAATTTTTCAAAGGAATTAGTCTAAATTTATCTCCAAAAGATGTATATTGAAGAGAAAGTAAAAGTAAATTCTTTGCACAGCAAGGGGATGCATCCACCCTTCTCTGACAGTTTTTGGCATAGAAGCACTGATATAATCACAAATTCTTGAGCACTGAATTTCTAATAGCATCTATGCCACCCCTACGCCACATGGGAGTGGAGGTGCACGGCCAGCGGAGGAGTTTGTGGGCATGGGGCGTTCCAGCCTGTTTACTTTTTAACTTTCGTTTGCGGATTTTTACGCAAAACTGCCTTTTTCACAAAATGGACCTTGTGTAGTTTCGTCCAGTGGCCATGTTACCCGCTTGATACATTAAGAGGCTTATGCCTCTTGATGTATCCAGAGGGACATGGGGGAATGTGGAAGCTATCAAGCGCTATGAGCTAACATATTGCTTACACTATGAGATAACATGTTACGTTAAAATTTGTATGCTGAAATCACATCTCCACTTTTCCACTAACTGGACTGTGTTTGGGCTTTTGTTGGACAAGTCATATTTTTATTGATACTGTAGAAAAAAAAAATGCGGCACTCACCGGAGTAGTGTAGAATAAACTTCTTTTTATTGCAGCAGAGGTAACAGGACAGAGTGAGGAGCTGTCTCGCCAAGGCGACAGGCCGTTTCACGCATATACACATGCCTTCTCAAGCCTTCTCAAGCCTTTTTATGGATACTATTTCGGTCTTTTGTATTATTTTTTTATTTTTTATCTTTTTTTTGTGCTGCTGTTAAACAAAAACTAGCACATTTTTTAATTTTATTTTATAATTTTATAGCATATAGGCCAGGTTATATATAGTTTTTAAAAAAAAAAAAAAAGTTTTAATATTTAAATGTTTAAATAATCTTTTTTTAATGTATTTCTTCAAATTAACTTTTTAAACAGTCTTAATCAGTACCACATGGGAATATGTACATACAATTATTTGTTCGCTTGTCTAATACACTGCTCTTAAAGTACATTGAATTATACAAAGGTGGCTTATAAGACTCATTAGGTTTAAAATGTTTAATTGCTTATGGTGAGGATAGGCCTAAGAACCATTATTAGCCCTACAGTTTTCCTGCAATGCATATGGCACCCTATGAATGCTCTGAGGTTGTTGGTAGAGGTAAGTGTAAGACTTACGCCAACAGCACATGACCATGCTTAGTCTGTGAGTGCATGGATTGAGCAAAGTATGGAAGATGGGCATCCTTGCATCATAGTGAAAAGTATATATGTGACAGTATACATTCATATTTATTTCTTTTTCTGATGAAAGCCTCAGATAAAAGGCTAAAAAGTAAAACTAAATATTTGAGGCATTTTTTTTAATTGTAGAAATGAATACAACAGGGCATAATAGTGAAGTTTGTAAATTACTTTATTAAGAAAAGCAGCTTCTCAGTGTCTCTCAATTTTCTTCTCCTGTAGTGTAGTGAGCAGTGTATCTAAACACCTTCTATGGTCCATCCACTCTAGACAGATAAAGAGGATAATTAAAGGAATCCTATCATGAGGAATCAACCATCAGATCTGATGGTAGATTCCTCCTGCCTGCCTCTGCCCTAATCTGTAATTTAATAATCCTGGCACCTAACGTAACTTGTTAAACACTTAATTTTAGTAATATGTAAATTAACTGCAGAGGCCACTGGGTAGTGGAGTAACCTTAGCTACCATTGCCCGGTCAGGGTAGTACACGCCCAAGTAGCCTCTACAGTGTATTTACATTTTATTAAAGTTTTTTAACAAGTTAAGTTAGGTTCTAGGATTATTAAATTACAGATTATGGCCGAGGAGGGAAGGAGGAATCTACCATCAGATCTACTTCTAATTCCTCATGCTAGGTTTCCTTTAACTCTTTCCATATCTACAGAAAATTCACCTTGATGATTAAACTCTGTAAAGTGATTGGACTATCCAGTAACTGCCTGTAGAGAATAAAGACACATTATAAATATTAACAGGTTCCTTTCCTTTATCTTTCACTGGAGGACAGAAAGCTAATTTACAAAAGCTGATTAAATATGAGAGAAAGTCAGACGAAAAAGCATAGTAAATAAGCATAACACATAGTATATATTATTATCTGCACTATTGCGTTATGAAATATTGTCCATAGTTTAGTTACACTTTAATCTTCCATTATCATTTTTTTTAATGGCAGAAACAATACTTCTACAGGATAGTTTTATCACCAACTGCAATTTTATGCAGTTGTAATAATAATCTAGGTTAGTCTGTGTGCCAAAGGACACTCATTTGCCATGTTTCAGTTCAATGGGGCCAAACAGTAGGCTTACTAAACATACTGAGAAATGAGAGATGTTCAAGTGAACATTGCCTTACTTCTCATATTAGTTCTGAAATATCATACTGAACACACACAGCTCACAGCAGTACATGCCTTACAGCAATACTTCCTATTTTGAAGATATATTATATTATGATATGCGGGTGTTCTTATACACATCCATTTCTGTTATGTGTCCGTAAGGCAGAGATGTAAATAAGAAAGGCTGAGCCCCATACTAAAATTATAGTTGGGTCCGCCCCAACATTGGTAAAAATATGATCATAACTACAGTATGTAACTGCTGTTCAACCCATAGCAACTACAGCACCCTGAAAATAAATTCATATTTACCTCCACAAAAACTGAAGGTGTATGGAAACTGTAATTTGTAAAAGTTTACGTTGAATATTGCTTGAAGAAGAGTGTTGACTTCCTTCTTTTTGCAAAAAATTGTTTCCCATACATCTACATAAATCAACTTTATTTTATATTATCTGGCATCAGAGAAGGCTTGGCCTTCTACCCTCCAACCTATACCCTAAATGCTATGGGGTGAGGTGTACTATCTGTTCTACAGAAATTATTGATACACAAGCATTTTTTTCTTACATCTGTTTCTGGATGTCACAAAAGTTCTGTGGTTCACAAATATCCAGTTTCCAAAATATTGGGCAGGTGTATCAGTTTTTTGGAAAACAAGCCATGCAAAAACCACAATTCTGGTGCTCACCATTTCTAATGTTTTTTCTATAGTTTCTCTAGCTGAAAACTAACATGTTTCTTATGTATGTTCACTTATTGCAGCTGTTTCTCTGCTAATGTTCTGCTTTTTACCTGTCTCAAGCAATCTCCGTTGTAAAAAAAAATCCATACCGTGAACTAGGAGATTCAGGCTGCGGATTACAGAGTCATCAGAGTGTTGGGCTATGCAATGGGCTCCTTCCTGTCTATGCTCAGTAATTACAGCAAGAAGTTAATTTTGTCTGCTCTGTCCTGTCTACAGTCTGTCCGCATATTCCCACTGCTTCCCCTGCACCTGAAGTGTGCACAGAATATCATCCATAAACTTGTTCTGCAGATCACCTCGTCTCTCTTCAAGTCTATTGTTGGGTCAAGGAAGAGAAGGGGGAAGGTCAGCAAAGCAGTTTGATACACAGGTTTAAGACTATTTACTTCTGTGTGTGCTCTTTCTTCTCCATTCTCTGTATTTCCCCACTGTCATAGTTCGAGGGTAGAGTGATATCATCTACTGAACACCCTGGCTGGAATATCTTAGCATGTGGTGTGTATAGTAATCAGAAGGTCGTATTAGGTTGTCACAAACAAGAAGTGCCCCCTATTTTAGGAGAGGTTTAATATTATTTTACAAAAAGTGCGGAAAATATATCAGGCAGTATCTCAGACTAGGAAGAAACCAGAAGCATTATATAGGTATTGTTGTAATTGTTGTCAAGTCTCTCTCCAGCTGTTATGAAACAGACACATTTACTTTAATTTACTTAAAAAAAAACTGGCACAAGTTTTAGCTTAAATCTATGTCTGGGGCATGAATATTGCATAGGAATTACTAAGAAGTTGGAATTCCAGCATGTCACACACTGGGTACTATGATAATTAACACTGGTGCACAATGCCCTATCTTATAGGTATGGATCAAAATATATTGAGAGAGATTAAAGAATCAAATCACTATATTCATTGCTTTCCTGATATGCCTGATTATGAACTTGAAGTTTAGAGCTTGTTGCCTCTTCCTTGGAAAGCAAAAATGCTTTTCTTCCTTTTTCCCCCTCAATGCATATGTGTAACTTTTAAAACCCAACTCTGTTGCATAGGAGACACCCCACAATCAACACGACTTATTGCAAAAGTCCCTTATGTGGTAAACTTTCGCAGAAAGTTTGGTGGATTTGGCTGTCAAAATGCCGCAGGTGGTTTTGCCCGCGGTTTGTAAAGGATAACATCTACAATCTGTTCCAGCACCGATCATACGTATTGCTGAGATGGTAACAGAACTGGGACTTCTGACTGAAGTCCAGGTTCATGTTTTGTGAAACCAAACCTGCAATGTTCGGTACCAAGATGAAAATTGCGGTTTGAGTCCACTGATCACTGCTTGAGACATGATGTGGGATTATGATCCCAATGTTTCTGGCTATCATAAACAAAGTCTTGGGGATTGGTTGAGCTAGGTGAGAGGCCAATTGCGCATGGGCAATTTAGGTCCAAGTAAAATGTTCTGCACACTAGAGGGGTTTCCTGGATCAAACCTCATATCACTGGAATGAACTGACATGCTGAGCGACTTCCATTTATACTAGGTTTGGTCCAAAGAATTACTCTTACAGAAGTGGTTCATGGGTAACGAGCTGCACTCACATGCATTTGAATTGCATTTAAATACGGTATTCACGAGCGGTGAGGAGGAACTTGTCAAAATTGCAGATAAGGAAATAAGAGATATGTATTTTGCTTGTTTTGCTTGTTCCAGATCAGGATAAGCTCCTCCCCTCTGATCTTGAAATGGGTTTCTTAACAACGCATGCAGCCTGGGAAGGAACTATGCAAATATTTATCCAGGATGGAAAACGTATTTTCTTAGTACCACTATGGTTTTAAAAATTAGTCCTGAAAGACTATCATTCATACCTGGTATATGTATGTATAATATATACTGTATATATATATATATATATATATATATATTCTGTAATTATAAATAAATAATGCAGAATAACATAAATAACAAGTTGAAAACCTCATATTGTTCTGACATGTTACTTTGAAATGATGATTCTGGAAAGTGCTGAAAAGCTTCTCAATGAGCCATCAGTATCACAGCTGCTGATATGTCCTCCCTTCATATCTTGATTGTTAGGATTTTTAGATTTTTTTCAAACCCTTTGTAGGTATTCACAGAAAATGTTTTATTAATTACCATATGTTTATTGATCCTTCTTTTATGTCACCCTCTTTTGTTCTTTCTTTGTAGAGGCAAAAGATCTTTCTGCATCATCATTTGCAAGTTATCTGGAATGTCAAAAGTGTTCTTTTGAAGCATGCGAGAATCTATGTATCGTTGTGTTTCTACATTTGGCATATTTACAGTAAGAGAGAAAAAGATATAGGTAAGGGCTCTTTACATACAGATACAACTTAAAATGATAGCTACTGTAGCTATGTGGATAGAGAAATAAATAGAACTTAAATACTTTACATTTAACAATTGTTGTGACTTAACATCTTAGTATTTGCATGTAAATAACATATATATATATATATATATATATATATATATATATATATATATATATATATACATATACATACTAGGTAAAAGATGCATATAAAAATATAGATATAAATATATATATCTTAATCTAATTTTTGTTGGCCTAATAGTACTTTGTAATTCCATTAAAAGTACTTTGTAATGTCTGCTATGCTCATCTTGGGGAGAGATGATCGGAGACCCCCTGTTTTCTTGATCTGTTGGGGTCTCATCCTGTAGATAAGGTCTAACTTGTTCCCTTTCAAGGTAGCAAAAAGAGGCACTGGATGTAGAAGACTATAGATGCAGGGAAATCTTAGAATTCGCAGATTTGAAGAACATGTTTACCTTTCCAGCCTCATTACTCTTCAGCTATTTACGGATATTGAGGAGGGTACATCCATGGCATGGCTTATATCTGCAATTTACAGAATTTTTAGGGGACCTATTCTCAAAGGATCCCTGCTGACATAATTATGTGCTCAAGTGGGAGGCCTTACTAGGTAGAACATGATACCCTTCGATCTGGCGCAATATATGGGAGAAGGCTGCCAAAACTTCCCAGTACTTCACCAAATATATATAAAAGCACCAGATATCTGTTGGAGATTCAGGTCAGTTTGGTGGGGGCGAATGTGCCTCATATATTTTGGACCTGTTTTAAGTTTTTTGGATTTTGCCATATTCTGGCCCCAATAACTTTATCATGCTTCGGTTTACAGAGCGGTGGGTGGTGTCATTTTTTGCAACTTTTGATCACTTTTTATTGATTTTTTTATATTTTTCAAAATGCAAAAAAGTGCCATTTTTTTTACTTTGGCTGCTATTTTCCATTAGGGGTTGAATGCAGTAAAAAAAGTTATTATATTTTGATAGATCGGACATTTTCGGACACGGCGATACCTAATGTGTTTATGATTTTTACTATTTACTATTTTTCAGACTCCCTAGGGTACTTTAACCCTAGATTGTCTGATCTACCCTAACATATACTGCCATACTACAGTCTGGCAGCATATGGCGATTTTCCTTTTCCTCCTGATAGCACATTGTAATGATAGGGTTAACAAGAGTCAGAAAATAAACATAGATTCCAGCTCACCTCGAGCCCTCTTGTACATGGAACCAGCAAGGCACCCACCTGAGAAGGTACTGGCAACAATGAATAAATTCGATGGTCCAGCCAGATTCCAAATAACTTCAATCTTTATTCTGATAAAATTCTTACATCCACAGTGTAATTCCTGTTTCCACCAATGCGTTTCAAATGGTCACGTCGTTCTTAGTCATGGTCTAGACCAACCGTTTGAAACGCGTTGGTGGAAACAGGAATTACACTGTGGATGTAAGAATTTTATCAGAATAAAGAGTGAAGTTATTTGGAATCTGGCTGGACAATCGAATTAGAGAAAAGTACAAATGGTGGAGGTCTAGTTTTGTCAATAAGTGGTGTTTATTTGTAATGAATAATAGGAAAAGTTAGTGAAAACAAATACAGTAGTAGCGTACAAGCTGACGGTCAAAAGACCTGAGGGGCACACCGGCAGCTGTGCCTGTTGAGAAGGATGCGGGAGCATCGGCCGTGTTGTCAGCAGAGGTGGATGCGATGCTCCGTAGTCAATCTGCGTAGTTGCTTCGAGAGTGGGTGTATCACGGGCTGGACAGGAGGAGCCAAGTGTGGTGTCTGTGTCCAGGCGGTAGTGTACACTCTATAGTGTATGTACGCAGTGTGTGGGGGGGGGGGTTGCACTCGTGGGTAGCAGAGTGCGAGGGGTCCCTAGTAGGCCCTGTTAGGGGCTGAGTGGGAGCCCTAGAAGTCCCTGGTTGGTCCTAAACTCGGGGCGGCAGCCCTAGGTGGCCGTCGTCCCGACTGGAACCTGCCCCTGTCCTCGGCCGAGTAACCCTAGTTACGGCGGGGAGGGAAAAGGGGGTATATGCAGGTTAGGACAAAGACTGTGGGGATCACAGTAATCTGTCGCAGGTAAGAGACAAGTGCAAAAGGTAGAAGAGTAGGGTGAAGAGGAAGGTTCAAATACAAGTTTAAGGTACGAATCCCTTAATGTAGTATATGACTGTGCGTGGTGCGAGTCGTGCGACAAGTTACACCATGCGTTAATGAGGTCAATCTTCCCAAGAGGAAGGTTCAAATACAAGTTTTTAAGGTACGAATCCCTTAATGTAGTATATGACTGTGCGTGGTGCGAGTCGTGCGACAAGTTACACCATGCGTTAATGAGGTCAATCTTCCCATAACAATCGAATTAGTCATTGCTAACACGAGTCAGCCTCGGGTCTTCGGGGATCAACAATCCTCGGCAAGATGGTGGCCACCGTCTTTTTTTTAAGCCGGCGGCAGTATTGTGAGACCTCTCCATGCACCGGGACCCAACGCGCGCCATACTATTATGGCACGTGTCTGTAAGGGGTTAAAGAGGTTCACACCATGGAACATTTAATGCCCTTATGCAAAATAGAGGTGATAAGTTTGATCTTGTCTGGGCTCCCTGGGGTTCTTACTGGACCACCATTATATTGATTTAGACTAGTCATGGTGCAGAGACTCCCCCCGCCACCTTCTGCAAAACTCAAGGGTCCCTCCCCTCCTAGTGTGTTCTTACCCTTTGTCCAGTCCTGTGTCTTATATTGTTTGGAATGTTACCGCTCAGATATTTAAAGATTTTTTTTTACTATTCTAATATTCGAATTGGTGTACCTTGTATTGGAATTTCTATTTGTGGATTTTAAGAATAGACCCCTGTGTGGGTCTTCTTGTGTATGATGTTCTACCATTTCCTTAATCCTCAATGTTTTCTTTTTTTATTTTCCTTAATAATAAACAATAATTTACAGTTAAAAGAGGTACTGTTTTCCCTATTCCATCTTGGAAAATGTATTTTCGTATTTCCCAGAATCCCCTAGTGGATCATCAATGGCTATAAGTCTCTTAGTTTCTACTAATGCCACGGCTACTGTGTAGGGGCATTCAAAGGTTGCAAATATACAATTATGTTTTATTCTGCATGTTCATGCTTGATCCTTTCAGGGCCAGGCCCTTTTCTGCTTTTGTATTTCAGTTTTTACTGCCTGCATTCCATAAGACATTTATTTTCTTCCATTTTCAAAGCTGTATATTAGCTTGATAACTGCGGGACAAATTGTACTGCCGGCTGCAAGCATTTACTATTTTGTGTAATGTACTGGAAAGCTGTTGCACCATTTTGTGTGGCCCTGTTGACAACTGTCTTTTAATCTTTGGGTCAGTGCAATAAACAGAGGTACTAAATTTGTGTAGTTTTGTTTTGTCTTAGTACCTTCACCACCACTCTTCAGACTCAATTGGGGCATCTAATAAGTTAACTGTAGAAATCGGGGTCAGCACTGAATTTGACTGCTCATGGCTGACTTCATCGGAAGGGCCAGAGAAGGCAGCGGGCGGGTTAGAAGTGGTGTAGGGCTTGCATTCATAACCTTTGGTTTGGCCCATACTTCCCCTTCTATGAACTCCAAGTTTTAGTTCTTTCCATAGATTATTCTGTTGGGTTCAGCTCAGGTGATTGGCTGGGCCATTCTTCTAGCAGCTTTATTTTCTTTCTCAGGTATAATTTTCTAGGTTGTATGTTTTGGATCATAGTCATGCTGAAATGTTTACCCTCACTTCATCTGCTGCATTGAAGGGACATTTTTGGACATCATACAATGATAATTTTTCCACCTAATGTGAAAACATGCTAGTGAAGTGTAAGAAAATACAAGAGTACTAATAGAAAATGCATGCAATAATATGGAGAAAACACAAACTCCATTAACTTGAACAGATTTGATCTCAGGATCCCAAAACTGCAATCTAAAAGTGCCAACCACTGATTCTCCTTTTATATAAGTTAGGCCTGCAGATGGGATTTGATGGATGGAAGTTACACTTATCAACATGGCTCTCACTGTAATGTAATTGTCAATGTAATGTGGTAGCATATACTACAGTTCTTCCCCCAAAATCTTTAACTCACTTTAATAGCTGGCACATTTATAGTGAAAGAACTTCACAGCCAACTGAATTACATAATGTTATTGAAGTATGCTCAGGAAAGCAGCATATCTTATTATACATTTCTGCAGCTGATGTAATGTGTGTATATATATCAACAACATAGACACACCCTCTTGAACTTTGTTACCACCGTATCTGAGAGGCAACTTTACTTTATACTCTATACTTTAGTATACTTTATACTTTATACTCTATACTTTCTTCTAAGGGCTGGCACGTTCTTGTTTCACTAAGAGCCCAAGTGACTTCTAGGTGCTTGATTTCTAGTCCCCCAAGACTGTACCTGTGCCTTTACCACACATTTTTAAAAATCTGTCTAAGACCAATCATTTAGATTAATTATCTTTTTCATTGATGAATCTAAATTAGTATCAAATTCTGGCTTTGTACAGCCACTAGTGAGACTACTTATAGTTGTATTTAATATACATGTCAATAACTCAGAGAAGAAACATACTCGATAGTAGATTTTCTTTAACCCATTACTGATGGGCACCCTAATGGTATGGCGTGCGTCGGGTGCATGGAGAGGGCTGAGCCCTCTCCATACCCGGTGCATTTTGCAGCAAAGACTTACTGGTAACGCCTGTGATCGGCGCTAGCACCACTTTGCCGGTGGCTTCAAAAAGATGGTGCACATGGCCTCGATGTGGAGCGGCGATGGGTGAGCGCCAATCGGTCGCCATGACAGCCTCGGGTCACCCCCCTTCCATGGAACTGATATAAATATAAATAAACAGTAAAAATCATAAAAACATTAGGTATAGCTGCGAAAATGCCCAATCTATCAAGCGTTTTTTTTACTGCGTTTAACCCCTTAATGGAAAATAGCACCGAAAATGGCACTTTTTTGTCAAATCATTAAAAGGTGAACAAAAGGTCGTACTGTCCTAATTTTGTAGCATTGAAAACGTCATCAAAAGTCACATAAAATGACACCACTCACAGCTCCATACACCGAAGTATGAAAAAGTTATTAGTGCCAGAAGATGGCAAAATAAAAAAAGTTTTACTTTTTGCAAATGTATGAAAACATTATAAAACCTACACAAATTTGGTATCCCCGTGATAATACCAACCCAAAGAATAAATTAGACATGTCATTTGGGCCGTACAGTGAAAGCCGTACAATCCAAGTCCACAAGTACAAGAAATCAACTAAATGCGTTTTTTTACCATTTTCACTGCATTTGGAATTTTTTCCCCTTACCCATTACATGACATAGAATATTCAATACCATCACTATGAAGTGCAATTTGTTACACAGTAAACAAGCCATCACAGAGCTCTTAATGTGTAAAAATAAAAAAGTTATAGATTTTTGAAGGTGGGGAGTGCAAATGGAAATGAAAAAAAAAAGGGGCCAGGTCGTTAAGGAGTTTAAGGACATCTACCACAAAATAAGTGTGAAATTATGCAAACGAGCCTGAAGAGCTCAAGCTCATTGCATAATGTTAAATCCTTTTTTTCTTAAAAACAAGGGCATGGAAATCTATAAGCACACTTACACATATACAGTTAGTGAGAGGTTCCTATAGAGCTCTATAAACTAACTGACCCCCTTCTTTTAGCTAAAATTGTTTCCCTTACATCCCCATAAATCACCTTTTATCTTTTATTACCAGGCATCAGAGCGTGTCATGCTTGGCCAGCCCCTCCCATCTACTCCTCCCCATACCTTATGCCTCCTTACTATTAAGCAGTTCATGTCATGTGACCAGGGTGGCATCATCTCCGGTACTCTTGCCTCTTAATAATAGAAAACTGTACCCCATTTAGGTATCTGACCACATGAAGTCACAGCAGCCTCCATGGACATCCACTCCTAGCCCCCAGTAGTATACAGCTTGCCCCCCAGTAGTATACAGCCTGCCCCCAGTAGTATACAGCCTGCCCCCAGTAGTATACAGCCTGCCCAGCATTAAAAAAAAAAATAAACTTATATACTCACCCTCCGTTGGCCCCGATGTGCAACGCTGCTCCCCCGATGTCCGCACGGCTTGTCTTCTGGCATCCGCGCCCGTCTTCTTTATTCTGCTGGGCACCGCCATTAAACTCCCCCGGCTGGCAGGTGCATAGTTGCTGCTGACGACATACTAGGCGCAGCCCAGGTGAAAAACCATGGCCGCGCCCAGCAGAAGAGAGAAGACGAGCACGGAAGACAGAAGACGAGCTGCGCGGACATCGGGGGAGCAGCGCTGCACATCAGGGCCACCGGAGGTTGAGTATATAAGTTTATTAAGTATTTTTTGACTTGTGTATAAGCCGAGGGGACATTTTTCAGCACATTTTTTGTGCTGAAAAACTCGGCTTATACACGAATATATACGGTAAGTGGTAAATGAGTATTAAACATTTTTATGTTGCTGATGTTTTGTAATCTGTAAAACTTGTGTTAACAAAACTACTTTATTAGAAAGGTATCCGATGCACATTCAGGGTTAACCTTTGTGTGCCGATATTATCTACATTTATGAGGTGGAATAAATGAAAAAAGTGCTTTTACAACAGGTGTCAGCATAAATATATGTGGTGACTATCTACAGGTGAACGGTAGGTAAATGTGAAATACAACTTAAGAACATAATCTTAAAAGTAATACAGGTACATAGCACAAAGTAAACATAAATTCTATAAAAAAGACTCCATATATCTATTTTTAATACTAAAATAATCCTGACATTTATATAATCTTACTGGAAAGGCAGAAAAGCAGACTTTACAAGCTTGTTTTTGATGTCCCTGGACGTTTAAGGAAAGGATAGAAATAGGAGTGAAAGAATGAGGATCCTTCTTAATTCCTAATATGTTTCATTAAAGACAAGCTGCAGAAATAAAATCCATCTCCCTGCCATCCATCCTTCCTTTCTTTTTTCACTTCCAATTAATAAAACCTACAACACAGAAGTGCCGTCCATGTGTCAAAAAACACTCTCTCTGAACTACCTATATTTACCCCCTGAAAGTGAATACGTTATCAGGCCTATGATATCAAAGGAGGAATGGATCAAAGAGTTTTTAATAAGGAACCTGGTGTTTGTAGAACCTGCACTTTCATGTAGCCTGTTTTGTTCAAATTCAGAATTTTTGGTTTTTCACCAAAGACGACATTTAAGAAAACTGTTGGTACCATATTGTCATGTGCAAGCCTTTGATTACACGCCATGTACACCTTAGTCAAACAAAAGTACTGCACCTCCTAATGTTTGATGAGCTTTGTTATATGTTTTTTCTTTCCTCCTTATATCACCTTTAACTGTTTCGCTGCCTAATAATTCTGTAATATTATCAGAAACTGCTGCAAGACTAGTATAAGCTTTGTAGTACGACTTACTCTTTACTAGTAATTCAATGACTTATATTGCATAGCATTATTTTTTATGCAAAATTGCTTTGCTAAAAAACAGTCAAGGATACAAGGTAAACTATTTCAGTTTAATGACTAGGAACCCTGCTCATCCTTAAAATCAGCTTTTTCAGTGGCACTGGCGCAGGGTTCAATAGATGGCTGGTTACAATATGGGTGATTGTGGGAGAAGCCCATGGCCGCCAGAATCACCCACTTGAAGTAGGAGTCTTGGGGGCTGCTCTCTGATCTCTTAGTGCAGATAATTTACTATGCAGCAACTAATTTCAACTATCTTCCAATCAACTTTCTGCAGAAGGTCATGTGACATTGTAATGTAAGGTTGAGTAAGGTTCTTACTGCATGGTGAAAAAAGAAAGGTTTTGCCAGTAACCAGCTGTATATGATATCATAAGAAAGCCAAGGGATCCTAAATTCCCTGCTGTAGCAAATAAAGTTTGTGAGGGTTTTTCATGGAGAAAGTGAGCACAAAAATTAACCACTTTTACTGTATGATGCAACTTCAATTAGCAGATGACCCCATATTTGGCGGCAACTCAGTGCATTTAGGCATGTAGACATGGTCAAGACAATCTACTGCAGTTCAAACCGAGCATCAGTATGGGGAAGAAAGGTGATTTGAGTGCCTTTGAACGTGGCATGGTTGTTGGTGCCAGAAGGGCTGGTCTGAGTATTTCAGAAACTGCTGATCTACTGGGATTTTCACGCACAACCATCTCTAGGGTTTACAGAGAATGGTCTGAAAAAGAAAAAACATCCAGTGAGCGGCAGTTCTGTTGGCGGAAATGCCTTGTTGATGCCAGAGGTCAGAAGAGAATGGGCAGACTGGTTTGAGCTGATAGAAAGGCAACAGTGACTCAAATCGCCACCCGTTACAACCAAGGTAGGCAGAAGAGCATCTCTGAATGCACAGTACGTCGAACTTTGAGGCAGATGGGCTACAGCAGCAGAAGACCACACCGGGTGCCATTCCTTTCAGCTAAGAACAGGAGACTGAGGCTACAATTTGCACAAGCTCATCAAAATTGGACAGTAGAAGATTGGAAAAACGTTGCCTGGTCTGATGAGTCTCGATTTCTGCTGCGACATTCAGATGGTAGGGTCAGAATTTGGCGTCAACAACATGAAAGTATGGATCCATCCTGCCTTGTATCAACGGTTCAGGCTGGTGGTGGTGGTGTCATGGTGTGGGGAATATTTTCTTGGCACTCTTTGGGCCCCTTGGTACCAATTGAGCATCGTTGCAACGTCACAGCCTACCTGAGTATTATTGTTGACCATGTGCATCCCATTACCACAATGTACCCAACATCTGATGGCTACTTTCAGCAGGATAATGTACCATGTCATAAAGCTGGAATCATCTCAGACTGGTTTCTTGAACATGACAATGAGTTCAATGTACTCAAATGGCCTCCACAGTCACCAGATTTCAATCCAATAGAGCATCTTTGGGATGTGGTGGAACGGGAAATTCGCATCATGGATGTGCAGCCGACAAATCTGCGTCAACTGTGTGATGCCATCATGTCAATATGGACCAAAATCTTTGAGGAATGCTTCCAGCACCTTGTTGAATGCCACGAAGAATTGAGGCAGTTCTGAAGGCAAAAGGGGGTCCAACCCGTTACTAGCATGGTGTACCTAATAAAGTGGCCGGTGAGTGTATATGTATTATATATATATATATATATATATATATATATATATATATATATATGCAAATATTGTATATATTATAATGCATTAGGAAGGCCACTGAGTGAATATTTTATATGTAGGGAAAGTGTGGTCAGTTGTTTTGTGAACGGTTTATATTATTTAGGAGTAAAGTGTTTTTTTCCAGGTCACAATAAACTGTGAGTACAACATCTCATTGGGACCTGATCTTTTGCCTTGGGGTAGATTCACAAACAAGCACTAGTCATGTCACTTCCGGTGCACGTGTTTTGAGGGGATCCTCAGGCAGATGGTAAAGGGGAGGTATGGGATGTTAACGGCAGCCAGGAATCACATGTGGAGACAAGGTTGATGAGCATAAAACTCACAGGGGCACATTTACTAAGGTCCATGCACCAGTTATCTTGTGGACTTTGCATGTTCTTTTAGGTGCAAACTGCTTGCACAGGTATTTAAGAAGTGACTGCACCACAATTGTCTTGCACGCAACACTTTTGTGGCGCAGCTGCACTAGGCATCATGCAACACAAATTAGAGGGCGTTCCATTGATCACTCGGACCGTGCGCCAGATTTATCATGCAAAGTCTTACAGAATTGTGTTGTACACCCTATGGTAAAAGTGCACCAAAAAAAAAAGTTGTTGAATTCTGTTGGGGCAGTGCAGGGAGTGCCAGATTCATGGAGAAATCGTGAATATACACAATTCCAAAGCAGGAACGGGAAACAGGCTGAGGTAGAAAGGTCCTTCCTCTTTGGTTCTCGAGGTAGTTGGTGGTTATTTTGCAGTCTGGGTGTAGCTCACTGCCCTGATCGTGTAGCTAGAGATGGATAATTCGTTAAGCAGCTTGGGCAGCATTGTTAGGCAAGCTCTGTGAAGGGACGCACACAGACCTGAAGACCTGGTAGTAAGCCCTCTCAGGGCTTAAACTTCCTCTGGGGGAATTGCAGGCTTCCAACAAATAACTGCAGAGAAGGATACATATTAGATACAATCTTCATAAACAAAGGAAACTTTAACCATTCCTTCACATGAAGATAGTAATTCAGCTGCAATACCAGAAATCACTATTAGATGGTGGCAAATACAAATGAATGAATCTGTTGACAATAAGCAACATAACCTAGCTTAGCTTGATAGAGTTGGCCATACACCATTAGCTTGCCAGAGGCCATCGCAAATGTTTTGGTTTGTAATGCCACAATCAGCCGGCCATTACATAAGTGACTGTGGTGTTTTAGTAGCGAAGTGTGGCGACACAAAGCTAAAAACATCTGATGGATAATTCAACAGCTACAGAAGTTGTTATGAAGTCCTTTTCCTGAAGGAATAAATTGTCAGCTGTAAGGTACTAGAAGCTGCTTTCTACCTGTGTCACTGAATCACCTACCAGTGTGTTAGACAGCTCTCAGACTGTGCAGCATTAGTCAGAGAGTGTCAGTGAGCTTGCCTTTTGAGTTTGAGCCAGTAGCGCTGTGTGATGTTGTTATCAATTTAGTAATGTTGACAGCATTTATATTTATTATTTCTTTTCAGGTTGCAGATGTTATTTTAAAGGTTTGCCTGTAAATACACTTGGCCTTGGGTTTGGCAGTGTGGGGAAAATAGCTACCTCATCCATTCGCAGTGCAGCTTTCACTTATTAAAGTGCTCAGTGTTAATTTTGATATGTTTTTAAAATCTAGATGTGGATGTATAAAAAGTCACAATTTTGCAATTTTGGTGCAAGTTGCTGCAAAATAGGGAAATTCTGGCGCAAGTAATCAACAGTCCTTAGCAGGCGAAGGAAAAAGTTTAGAAGGGGGTTCCAGAAGAATTTTAAATTTTTTTTAAAAAAAGGTGCAAAAAAACAACAGACAAACATGCCTGATACATCTTATGATATCTTTATCTCTAAGATAAATCAAACCAGCCTAAAACCCAAATAAGGCAAACACACACAAATGTCCTGACTAAAGATAACTGACCCCCAATAAAATTGTGAAATGGGGCCTGATAGATCAGATCTGTTTTTAGAAAGCATTATTCATCATTGGCCACATATTTATCCTCCAGTTCTGTAACTAGATGAAAACATTGGCATTGATCAATAGTGGTGCTACAAGAATAATTCCAGTAAACCATGGTTATTTACAGGATATACAGACTTTAGCTTTATATAGGGTATGTGAAAAGTCCTTTTTAAGGTTGTCATGACTAATTTTCCCTAGCCAACTGTTCTATACAAACTACTGCATTCAATTAACACACCAAAAGACCTGTCATTTTTAGTTGCTCTAAGCTTGTCCATTGATCTGCTATCTGTTATAACACCACTGAGATCTTTTGTCCATTTTTCTGCAAGCAGCAGTGAATTGTAACACGGGTGGTTTGGGTCAAGGCTTCCAGGGGGCCATCCATAGCCAAAAAACTCATCAAGTTTAATACTGCCCTGTATAAATAATAAGGAGAGGGTACTTACAGTCTTATACTTGTGCTGGCAATCAAAACAAAAGCATACATTAGCCCTTTCAGGACATTTGAATGTCCTCCAAAGGTCCTTAAACTGCAGAACTAAAAGTGGACAGAAGTAGACCTCCTTCTTTCACAAAAGCTTGGTTCTGTTACCGTATTTAAGCAGTAAATGTTAAACTATTTTTTAAAAATTTGACTTGTTGGGCACCAAGTACTGAATATTTATCCCTTTCAGCAAAATACAAACTGTCTTGTATACTCGGGTATAAGCTGAGTTTCTCAGCACAAAAAATGTGCTAAAAAAACCTCACCTCGGCTTGTACTCGAGTCAAGAAAAAAAAAACAGTGTACTCACTTTCCGACGCCCCCCAGTTGGTCCTCTTCTATACAGCAATGCTCCGGGAACGGCTCCGTGTCCCCACGCTGTCCGTCACAGAGATCGTGAAGTCAACCGCTCCCTGACATTCTACTATGTGCACCGGCATCTGCACACACTATGATGTCAGCAAGCAGCTGATGTCATGGTGCTTGCGATGAACCGCACAGGGACATGGAGCCGATGCCAGAGCATTGCTGTATAGAAGAGGATGTTTTGGGGGGGAGCGTCAGAAGGTGAGTACACTGTTTGTTTTTTTCCCTAGAGGCATTATATTGGTTGCAGGGGCTGCAGGCTATATACAAAGGGGCTGGCAGGCGCTGCAGCCTATATACAAGGGGGCTGGCAGGCTCTATACAAGGGGGCTGGCAGGCTCTATACTAGGGGGCTGGTAGGCTATATACTACAGGGGGCTGGCAGGCTTTATACTACAGGGGGCTGGCAGGCTATATACTACAGGGGACTGGAAAGCTATATACAACAGGGGACTGGCAAGCTATATACTACAGGTGTCAGATTCCCAAAATCCCTAAATATTAATAAAAATCTACAATGGTATAATAATTATAGCAATGCATTAAGAAGGTGTAGATTTAAATGAAAATATATATTCTAATAATGCTAGAGGATGGTCTTCTGTGTAAGCCTCACCCCAGCTTCCCTATCTTGCAGCAATAACTAGTATTGTTTTGCAGACTAAACAGATAATTGGCCTTCTGGAAGCATAAAAGGTATCTTGCAGAGAGGAGTGAAATGTCATTAATAACGGAGAATGATATACTCAGAAATTCTCACAGAAGTATGATTAATCAGCCATCCCCTGGCGTTAGATATAATCTTTAGATCTCTCCTCAGCACTGCACTTCCTCTGTGGGTTTTTTCTACTTACAACAGCTGCTTTTTCCTTCATTAATCACAGAAATATATACCGAAGTATGTTTCCACCTCACACTTTATATACTCTATACATGTCCACAGTTACCTTAAATTCAATCACTAACCTCCAGGCCGTGAGACCTCCAATGCTTTGTGTGGCACCCATTATCCTAAATAAAGCTAAATCAATTTTGTTGGAATTTTCTTGCTGTTTTCATAAATTTTTTCACATTTTAATAAATGTTTGAAATATTTGGCACACATTTTTGTTTGAGATGGTCAATTACACTAATGGCCTACTTAGGACAGGTCATTAATTAGAGATCAGTGGGGTTCTGACACCTGGGCACACTACGTATGTATACGTGGAGGCTTCTTCACTGTATAGCAGCCCAGCTTTACTATAGCAGCTTAGCTCCAATACAGATAATTAGGAGATGAACTGTAATGGAGAAGCACGACCACAGTAGAGTATATGGAACTGTCTGTACCTGACTCTTTATACACTGCTTATCTAAGCTGATCAGTGTAAGACCCATACCAATCTCCAATTAACATTTATTAATGTTATTTTGAGGTACAACATTATGGGGGTCATTTACTAAGGGCCCGATTCGCGTTTTCCCGACGTGTTACCCGAATATTTCCGATTTGCGCCGCTTGTACATGAATTGCCCCGGGTTTTTGGCGCACGCGATCGGATTGTGGCGCATCGGGGCCGGCATGCGCGCGACAGAAATGGGGGGGGGCGTGGCCGAACGAAAACCCGACGTATTCGGAAAAACCGCCGCATTTAAAAACCGAAAATGTGTCGCTTGGGGAGCGCTCACCTTCACCTTCTATGGGATGGTGCATTCCGGGGCGTTAAGATTATTTTCGGCGCTGCAGCGCCACCTGGTGGACGGCGGAGGAACTACCATCTTAAATCCCAGCCGGACCCGAATCCTGTGCAGAGAACGCGCCGCTGGATCGCGAATGGGCCGGGTAAGTAAATGTGCCCCTATGTGTCTTGTGGGGTATCCCTGACATTCAATGAGCAGTACTTCATAAAAAGTAATACTAGGATAGAATAAAGTAAGGGGATCCAGAACGTATGGGTAAGGCTTCATGGACATGTCACATTACATTTCACAGGACTTAAAGGAAAAGCTGGTCATTTCTTGGTGCCATTTTAAAGTTTTTAAAGGGGTTCTGCAACAAATTTTTTATTCCCAGAACAACCCATTAAGCTATTTTGGTGGTGATAAGATGCACTACACAATGTTAGGTACTTTTAAAGTTCTATCTGAGTAGTGTATTTTATAGACCCCTCAGAGGAAATACAGGGTCACCTATATAAACAGATGGAGTGGGCTGCACAGGAGGGGACAGTACTGATCATGGGAAACTTTAACTTTCCAAATATAAAGTGGGGTCAGGGCTCTTCTTCATCTGTGAAGGGGAGACATTTTATCAACTTTCTGCAGGATAATTTTATGGTACAGCTTGTACAGCTTGTATTATTTCTGACAATACAGAAAATGTCCCAATGTCACTGTCCAGGAAACCCTTGGGAACAGCGATCAAAACATGATTATTTTCCTCTTGTAAAAATCAAAAATAGGTGGAAAAATATTGAATTTTAAGAAGGCTTAAGAAGACTGGGATCAGATACTGTCACATGATGATACTAATGTTAAATTTGAAACATTCAAATCTATACTGGGTCATTATACTTCTAAATTAATTCCTATAGGTAACAAGTATAGACGGGATAGATTACACCCCCGCGTAAGGGTATTAAAAAAATATAAACCTGAAGCCTTCAATAGTTATGAAACACAAAAATCTGTTAGAAGGAAATAAAATCAGCCAAAAAATAAAATGAAAGACAAGCAACCAAAGATAGCAAAACAAAACCCAAGAAATTTTTTAAGTATGTCAATGCAAAAAAAAAAAGGTTAAGAGCAGGGTTTAGGTGACTGGAAACCAAGAGAAGGCAGAGATACTTAATGCAAAGAACATCTGAAAGAACATAGAAAGAACATCTCACGGGGAAGGTGCCATTGCAGGTGATGCATCCTGTAATATACTAGACTGGCTGAATGTAGACAATCTCAGCTCAATAAAATCAATGTGTACAAGGCTCTGTTATTGCTGTGCTGCTGTCTAAAAATCGTCAGAGATTCCTTAATGTCTGATCTGCTTTAATGAAGAGGTGAGCAGATGCCTGGACAGAGGAGCTGCTTGGGATATTGTGTTCTTGGACTTTGCAAAGGCATTTGACACTGCCCCAATTAATTTGCAATTGGATTAAAAACTGGCTGAAGGATCATATCCAGAGAGTTGTGGTCAATGATTCCTACTTGGAATGGTCACCAGTTATGAGTGGTGTACCCCAGGGTTCTGTGCTTGGCCCACTACTATTTAATATATTTGTTAATGATATAGAAGTAGGAATCAATAGCACTGTGTCTATTTTTGCAGATGACACCAAGCTGTGTAGTGTAATAGAGACTACGAACGATGTTAATAGGCTGCAGGGTGAACAAATTGAGTGTTTGGTCATCTACTTGGCAAATGAGGTTCGATGTGGATAAAGGTTATGCACCTGGGGCTAATAATCCACATGCAACATACACACACCGGCCACTTTATTAGGTACACCTGTCCAACTGCTCGTTAACACTTAATTTCTAATCAGCCAATCACATGGCGGCAGCTCAGTGCATTTAGGCATGTAGACATGGTCAAGACAATCTCCTGCAGTTCAAACCGAGCATCAGTATGGGGAAGAAAGATGATTTGAGTGCCTTTGAACGTGGCATGGTTGTTGGTGCCAGAAGAGCTGGTCTGAGTATTTCAGAAACTGCTGATCTACTGGAATTTTCACGCACAACCATCTCTAGGGTTTACAGAGAATGGTCCGAAAAAGAAAAAACATCCAGTGAGCGGCAGTTCTGTGGGCGGAAATGCCTTGTTGATGCCAGAGGTCAGAGGAGAATGGGCAGACTGGTTCGAGCTGATAGAAAGGCAACAGTGACTCAAATCGCCACCCGTTACAACCAAGGTAGGCAGAAGAGCATCTCTGAACGCACAGTACGTCGAACTTTGAGGCAGATGGGCTACAGCAGCAGAAGACCACACCGGGTGCCACTCCTTTCAGCTAAGAACAGGAAACTGAGGCTACAATTTGCAAAAGCTCATCGAAATTGGACAGTAGAAGATTGGAAAAACGTGTCCTGGTCTGATGAGTCTCGATTTCTGCTGCGACATTCGGATGGTAGGGTCAGAATTTGGCATCAAACACATGAAAGCATGGATCCATCCTGCCTTGTATCAACGGTTCAGGCTGGTGGTGGTGGTGTCATGGTGTGGGGAATATTTTCTTGGCACTCTTTGGGCCCCTTGGTACCAATTGAGCATCGTTGCAACGCCACAGCCTACCTGATTATTGTTGCTGACCATGTCCATCCCTTTATGACTACAATGTACCCAACATCTGATGGCTACTTTCAGCAGAATAATGCGCCATGTCATAAAGCTGGAATCATCTCAGACTGGTTTCTTGAACATGACAATGAGTTCACTGTACTCAAATGGCCTCCACAGTCACCAGATCTCAATCCAATAGAGCATCTTTGGGATGTGGTGGAACGGGAGATTCGCATCATGGATGTGCAGCCGACAAATCTTCGGCAACTGTGTGATGCCATCATGTCAATATGGACCAAAATCTCTGAGGAATGCTTCCAGCACCTTGTTGAATCTATGCCACGAAGAATTGAGGCAGTTCTGAAGGCAAAAGGGGGTCCAACCCGTTACTAGCATGGTGTACCTAATAAAGTGGCCGGGGAGTGTATGTCCTTGCTGGAGTAAATCTGTGAGAGTCCCTTGTTGAGAAGGACCTGGATATACAAGTAGATCATAGATTAAATAACAGCATGCATTGTCAATCAGCTGCCTCTAAAGCCAGCAAGATATGGGCTCTCAGGATAGGGATGTAGGGAATATGCCGTCCAGCTCTGGGCACCAGTCCATAACAAGGATGCCCTGGAGCTGTTGAGAGTACAATGAAGAGCCACAAAAATGAGGGTCACAGTTATGAGGAAAGCTTAAAACAACTAGATTCATTTAGTCTGGATAAATGATAATGAAGAGGAGACATGATTATTTTATAAAAATATATGAATGGTCCATACAAAAAATATGGTGGAAAGTTGTTTCATGCTAAATGAAATCAAAAGACAAGGTGGCACTGTCTACATCTGAAGAAAACAAAATTTAATTACCAAAAGCGACAGGGCTTTTTATACTAGGAGAACTATCAATATGTGGAATAACCTGCCTCAGGCGTGGAAAGCATAGACACTGTATTAAACATATGCATACGAATGTTCCCTTAAATTATAATAAACTCAATGGGGGATATTTATCATATGCCGGCCCTGCCTGGTGTAGAAATAAATGCAGCCGACAACTTATCACATGTGAAAAGTCACTGGCTGCAGCGAGTGCATAGGCGTAAGGACAGTAATGCCCCATGCTGGCCCACTTCTGGACGGCCCCGACCTCCACTACAAAATTCTGCGTGCAGTGGCAATAAATGGTCAAATACTGCTAAATATCTTTACTGCCTCTAATCAGGTAAAATGATTTAAAGGAAATCAACCATTTAAAAAAAAATCTAAGGATACTCACTTACGCTCCTCTTCGTTCCCATCCCGGGGCTGTCCTAGGCTAAGCTTGACACTGCAGGATCACCTAGAAGAGAAAGTTATAAAAAGCAGCGCATGTGCACCACCATCTTGGCAAGGATCCTTGCTCCCCGTGACAACAACTTCCGAAGACCCCAGGCTGTCTTGTTTTAACCCTTTCATTACAATGTGCGATTAGCAAATCCCCATAAACTGCCATACTGTAGTATGCCAGTAAATGGTAGGATCAATCAGACAACCTAGGGTTAAAGTACCATAGGGAGTCTGAAAAATAGTAAAAATAAAAAAAAGCTTAAAATTTTTTTTTATAAAAAAAACTAAAAATTCAAATCCCCCGCCTTTCCCTAGAACTGATATAAATATAAATTAACAGTAAAAATCATAAACAAATTAGGGATGTGAAAATGCCTGATCTATCAAAATATAATAACTATTTTCCAGCGTTTAACCCCGTAACAGAAAATAGCGCCCAAAGTAAAAAATGCCACTTTTTTGCCATTTTGAAAAATATAAAAAAATGTAATAAAAGTGATCAAAAGGTCGTAACGTCCTAAAAATGGTGGCATTGAAAACTTCATCAAAAGTCACAAAAAATGACACCACCCACAGCTCTGTACACCGAAGTATTAAAAAAGTTATTAGCGCCAGAAGGCAAAATAATATTTTTTTTTATAAAGGAGGTTTTCATTTTGTAAATGTATGAAAACATTATAAAACCTATACAAATTTGATATCCCGTAATCATACCGACCCAAAGAATAAAGTAGAAATGTAATTTGGGGCGTACAGTGAAATCCGTAAAATCCAAGCCTACAAGAAAACGGCACAAATGCATTTTTTCACCAATTTGACTGCATTTAGAATTTGTTTCCTGCTTCCCAGTACACAGCATGGAATAATAAATACCCCCATTTTGAAGTGCAATTTGTTATGCAGAAAACTAGCCATCACAGAGCTCTTTACATACAAAAATAAAAAGTTATAGATTTTTGAAGGTGTAGAGTGAAAAATGTAAATGCAAAAACGAAAAAGGGCTGCGGCCGGAAGGGATTAAAGTTGCAAACACTGACACAAAACACTGACAAAAGCAGGGGGTAAGTGTCATAGTCCTCTGGATTGTCTCTGGTTATGGGCTTGTGAACCACACCACACCTCCAGAATCCTGGAAAGTTGGGTCTCTCATTATGGAACTCAGGGCTGTATCTGTGGGTTGATTGATGCAGGGCCCATCAATCAACTGTTAGGGGGGACTTTAAGAAGGTGATGCTGGAGAAAACAGTAAGTAGTGAGCTGCTAGAGGGGCACAGTATGAAGGTGAGCTGTGGCAGGGGGGACTATAAGAAGTGGAGCTGCTGGGGAGCACAGTAAGAAGCGAGCTGCTGGAGGGGGCACAGTATGAAGGTGTGTTTTCACCTTTCTGAAACTTGGGAGGATTGAGGGCCTAGTTAGTCAGCTGCTGGGTTGACTGAGGATTGATAAATTACCTCTGCTTAGTTCACTGATGGCTTGTCATTTTGTTTGTTCTGTGCACCTCTGGTTTCTGTTCCTAACTCTGTGCCCTGCCAATGCTGAAGCCCTGCATCTGCCAATGCTGGAACACTGTTTTCTGCCATACTTGGCAACCCTGAAACCAGAGTGAACTGTGCCCTGTATTAAGCCCTGTGTAACCCCAGTCAGGGACCTGTGTACCCTTACCCTGAATCCAGAACTATGTGCAATGAAAACTTATATGTGTCTGTTTGTACTCTGTTTGTGTTCCTGCTTATTTTTCTGGACCAAATAAATATATATATTTTTTATAAATCCTGACACTAAGCGTGTAAACAACTGTCATCTACTTGTACAATATGTGAGCTTTATCACCATAGTAGGATTTATGCAACCTAATAATTTCTTCTACAAGTAGTATTATACAGTATGTTAACCAGAAGATGGATGGATGGAGGCCAACAGTATGTGACTTGCATAGACTATGTGCACTGATGAAAGAAGTGGAAGAGAAGTTCTCATAAGGCAGGACACCCGTGTAAACCAGGGCAATGAATACTTAGAAGGACATCATTTAGGTGTACTCTCACCTTATACAGTTATGCTAAATGCATAACAACTTTCAAAGTCCGTATTTAGGATTACTGCACAGTGGCGTAACTAGGAGAGATAGAGCCCCCTAGCAGGCTACTGCATGGAGCCCCCCTTCCCACTTAAAAAATATACATATTAGTATACTCATAAATGTGAGTTACAATCACTTATAAATACACTCATGTGCACACACAGCATATACACACACATACAGTGCCATATGCAACATACTCACATACAGTGTATACAGACACCATATACACATCACAGATACTGCATATATACATCACAGTATATGTTATATACATATTATGCTGGACAATGTGCAGTACATTATAGATATAATGGTGCACATCCTTCATTCTTTATTGTGTCAGGTCGGATAAGGGGGCCCCCTTACACTACGGGCCCCATAGCGGCTGCTATGGCTGCTACTGCTGTAGTTATGCCCCTGCTGCACAGCTATTCTCCTCACAGGGTAATGGTTTTGTGTTTAAGCTTCAGAAATCTTTTTTTTTTTTTTTTTTTTTTATATCTTTATTTGATTTTACAAAAATAGATATACAAACATTAATAATTCTATCCAAGATATTCATAAATAGTACTTACATATATATTATAGGAACGTACAATTTCTTGAACAATCAACAGATTCTCAATAATACATGACCAAGTGGCCAAACATTTGGAATTGTGTCTGTCTAAGCATGACCCACATCATGTATATCAAGAGTAGAAAAAGAGAGGAGAAATGATATATAAATATCTTGGCCTATCAACTATATAATCCCCCCCTAAACCACCCCCCACCTACCCTACCTCAGTCAGCAGAAGAATAGGAAAAAAAAAAAAAGGACAGTTGTTAAAACTGTTAGTTAATACTCTTAGTTCTCATACACTCACCGGCCACTTTATTAGGTACACCTGTCCAACTGCTCATTAACACTTAATTTCTAATCAGCCAATCACATGGCGGCAACTCAGTGCATTTAGGCATGTAGACATGGTCAAGACAATCTCCTGCAGTTGTAACCGAGCATCAGTATGGGGAAGAAAGGTGATTTGAGTGCCTTTGAACGTGGCATGGTTGTTGGTGCCAGAAGGGCTGGTCTGAGTATTTCAGAAACTGCTGATCTACTGGGATTTTCACGCACAACCATCTCTAGGGTTTATAGAGAATGGTCCGAAAAAGAAAAAACATCCAGTAAGCGGCAGTTCTGTGGGCAGAAATGCCTTGTTGATGCCAGAGGTCAGAGGCGAATGGGCAGACTGGTTCGAGCTGATAGAAAGGCAACAGTGACTCAAATCGCCACCCGTTACAACCAAGGTAGGCAGAAGAGCATCTCTGAACGCACAATACGTCGAACTTTGAGGCAGCTGGGCTACAGCAGCAGAAGACCACACCGGGTGCCACTCCTTTCAGCTAAGAACAGGAAACTGAGGCTACAATTTGCACAAGCTCATCGAAATTGGACAGTAGAAGATTGGAAAAACGTTGCCTGGTCTGATGAGTCTCGATTTTTGCTGCGACATCCGGATGGTAGGGTCAGAATTTGGAGTCAACAACATGAAAACATGGATGCATCCTGCCTTGTATCAACGGTTCAGGCTGGTGGAGGTGGTGTCATGGTGTGTGGAATATTTTCTTGGCACTCTTTGGGCCCCTTGGTACCAATTGAGCATCTTTGCAACGCCATTGTGGCTGACCATGTCCATCCCTTTATGACCACAATGTACCCAACATCTGATGGCAACTTTCAGCAGGATAATGCGCCATGTCATAAAGCTGGAATCATCTCAGACTGGTTTCTTGAACATGACAATGAGTTCACTGTACTCAAATAGCCTCCACAGTCACCAGATCTCAATCCAAAAGAGCATCTTTGGGATGTGGTGGAACGTGAGATTCGCATCATGGATGTGCAGCCGACAAATCTGCGGCAACTGTGTGATGCTATCATGTCAATATGGACCAAAATCTCTGAGGAATGCTTCCAGCACCTTGTTGAATCTATGCCATGAAGAATTGAGGCAGTTCTGAAGGCAAAAGGGGGTCCAACCCGTTACTAGCATGGTGTACCTAATAAAGTGGCCGGTGAGTGTATATCCATCTCTTATACCAAATATCCTCTTTTCCTAATCCTGCATATTTGATTTTTTCTAAATTTTTTATTCTATTCAATCTATTTTCCCACTCTGCGATAAGGAGTTTTTTTTGGTGACTTCCACGCGTAAACAATTACACATTGCGCGACTTGCAGTGCTATTCCCAGGCAACAAATTCGGTGTGAGGGGCCTACGATTTCATTTGTGTTCCCCAAAATTTAAACATCTGGTGTCATAGGAACCTTAAGACCTTTTACCCGGCATGCCTCCATATGTACTTCCTCCCAAAATTTCAGTACCCATTTACAATTCCAAGTCATGTGTATAAAATCTGCCTTAAATTCTTGGCATTTCAGACATTTTTCTGTTTGTGCCCTCCTAAAGAGGTTAATATCGTCCGGAGTATAATATAACCTATATATGATTTTGAATTGAATCAATCGGATTGATTCCGAACTTGCACCGTTCATATTCTGAAATATATTTGTCCATTGCCTGTCAGTCAGAACCCCAATGTCCCTATCCCACTTACTTCTGCTTGAATGCTGCCCTAAATTAAGGAAGTTCTTAGTGACGTATTTATATATTTTAGAGAGTAATTTTTTCCCACCCATTATTTTACCAAAAAAATCTATAATGAAATAATTCTTGACTTTTAAAGTTCTCGTCTTGTTCCCTAAACTCGCAATCCTGTGAGCCAGCTGAATATAATGAAAGTGATTTTTATTACTTATGTTAAATGAATCTTTCAGTGCCTCAAAGGGTATTAATCTACCCTCTGTGAACAGTTGTGAAATTAATTATATTCCTTTTTTTTCCCAAAAATATCTACCATGAAATTGCTCTAACCCTTTTAACCCCTGATTTTACCAGACTGACGTGAACTTAGTGCTAGTATTGATGTCAAACTTCTCTTTAACCCAGTCCCATGTTTTCCTAAAACAGTGACATATTGGTGCTCTTCTAACTGCTGGATAATCCAGCCGACCTGACTCTAATAGTGTTAACCCATTACTAGTGTCCATCCCTACTATCTGTGATATAGTCTTAATTACTACCCCTTCCCCTCCTCCCAATAGATATTGCAGCATTGCTGATATAAAATATAAAAAGAAGTTGGGTAGTGACCATCCCCCTTTACCCTTTGGCTCAAAAAAAATATTAATTTTAATTCTTACCCTTTTCCTTCCGCAAATGAGGTCATTCATCAGCCTCTCAATGACCTTGAAAAATTTATTATTTATCCAAATTGGGGAGACGGTAATAACATATAGTAATTGGGGTAGTAAAATCATCTTTATGAGGGCCAGTCTATCTACCTGGGACAGCTGTAGTCTTGTCCATATTTTGATCTTCTTTCTGATTTTATGTATTAATGGTACTAAATTATCTTCTAAGTGACTCCTAGGTGTTGCAGCTACTTTTATACCTAAGTAATCTATACATTCCCCCAAAGGTAAGAATTCCAGCTCGACTGACGTGTCTAGCTCAAAGTCTTCCAGGGGAAGAAGATGGGATTTTGACCAGTTAAAAAGGTATTCCCATCTGGGCATTTACATTTAATTAAATTCATTTGCCTTATGTTAACATTTATTCAATTGGATGTTTATTAAAAAAAATGTTCCTGTGTGAAGATAATTTCTCATAAATGTAGTCATGTTGTTCCTTAGAAACGAGATGGCTTCCTCGGATACGACCACGCCACACTCTGGCAGCGGTGGCCAGACATGCGCTATAGAGTCCTGCCGGACCACCAGGATTCAGCAATCATTACCACAGGGTGGCTATGCGACATGCAGTAACGCCCGGACATTTTATATACAATAACCTTTTGTTTCTTTGTGCACTCACTCCAGCAGAGGTGGCCGTATCCGAGGAAGCTATCTCATTTCTAAGGGACAACATGGCAACATTTATGAGAAATTATCTTCACACAGAAACATTTTTTTTAATAACATCTAATTGAAGAAATGTTTACATATGGCAGATTAATGAAACTGAATGTGAGTGCCCAGACGAGAATACCCCTTTAACTTCTAGGCCTGATTGATTACTAAATTCCCGGATTATCTCCATGACAGCTGGGACTGATCTATTTGTCTGTTCCACCGTAAATACCATGTTGTCGGCATATAGCAGCATTTTGTCATTGATACCGCTACATCCCCACCCACGTATTTCTGGGTTGCTCCTGCATTTAATGGCTAAAGGCTCCAGGAATAAAACAAATAGGAGTGGGGATACTGGGCAGCCTTGTCTTGGTCCCCTTGTGATATTAAATTCATTTTTTAGCCCATTACCCACTCTTCATCCAAAGTATCTTTATACTTTGGATGAATTCCTGCCCAAATCCAAATCCCTTCAGTGTTTCCCACAGAAAGACCCACTCCACCCTGACGAATGCCTTGGCTGCATCTATCGACAGGATGGTTCACCCCCTGGCCCAGTTGAATACCCGCGAGGATTCTCCTAAGGTTATTGGCTGCCTGTCTACCCAGTATAAATCCTGACTGGTCAGGATGGATAATATCCGCCACTACCCTCCCCAGTCTCAGAGCTAGGGCCTTAGCGTATAATTTTACATCAGTATTTAAAAGTGATATTGGGCGGTAGGACTCCACCTCCAGTTCACTCTTATTTTTTTTAAGTATTAAAGTGATAATCGCCTGTCTCATAGAGATCGGAAGTTTACCCATCTTCAAAGAAAAACGTAAAACCTCCTTTAGTATGGGGAGGAGGACCCTTCCACATCTACGATAGATCTCGAAGGGCAGTCCGACCGATCCTGGGGATGTATTACCCGATATCGAGGCCAGGGTCTCCCTAAGTTCTTCCACCAAAAGATCTCTATCCAAATCTTCTCTTTGCTGGAGTGTTAATTTGGGGAGGTTTATATTCTCCAAATATTCCCTGACTCCCGTCTCCCCTAGCCCCATTTGAGATGTATACAGCCCCGAGAAGGAATTGACAAATTCTTCTTGAATCTCACCCGGATCATTAGTAGTGTTCCCCTTACTAGTTTTATTCATGCTAATGCCTCGATCCGGTTCCTGTCTCTGAATGATCTTAGATAGTATCTTCCCTGGTTTCCTGCCTTCGTAAAATTTTTTATAACCTGCAAATAATGCTGCATGATGCGCCTTATCTGGTAGAAAATCTGTATATCTCTTATGGGCCTCTTTTCATTTTTCAAAGTTGTTATCAGAGGGGTTTAAACTAAATTCATTTTTACAGCTTTGTATGTGTTGCTTATATTTATCTTCCTGGGATTTTTGAGTTTTCTTTGCCCATTGTATCTTATCATAGAGGTAACCGCGGATAAAGGCTTTTTGGGTATCCCAGACAATTCTAATATCTGCCTCTCCTTTATTCTTTTCCCAAAACTCACTGATTTCCTTCATCAACTCCTGGTCTGTAGCCAATCACTAGCCAATGGGCATTAACCCGGAATGGAATGGAGTATCCCACTGCACCTTTTTTTAAGTTCATGTCAACTATCATGAGGTAGTGGCCTGAGATACTATTTGGCTCGTACTTCATCCTTGTTATATATTCGAGACAACTAGTGTTGCATAAAGCAAGATCAATCCGCGACATCGTCTTGTGTGTATTACTGAAACAGGAAAACCCCACTTTATTCAGATGTTTCTTTCTTCACACATCCACTAAACCAACCTCGTCACATATCTTTTTCAGGGGAGAAATCCCAGTCCCAGTTTTCCTTGAGTGATCGCCCGAGATTCTGTCAAGGTTACTGTCCATCACACAATTATAATCCCCACAGGACAGGACCGGGCAGTCAGGACATTTCTCCACAAAGAGCAATAAGTACTTAATAATATCATGCGAGTAGGGTGGTGGAATATACACCAAGGATAGTATACAACGTAGACCTTCCAGGATTCCTTCAATGAAAATATACTGGTCATATTCATCAATTTTAACTCTCATGATTTTAAAGTCTATTCGCTGATGTACAAGGATACTAACCCCCCTAGATAATTCCGTATGGCATGAATGATATTGTATGCCAATCCAGTTACGCTTTACTCTCCATAGAGTCTCCGGGGTGAGATGTATCTCAGTGAGAACTACTATGGTGGGTAAGTGTCTATGGATGCAGTCAAATATGGCAGTCCTTTTTGTGGGGTCCCCAAGACCTCTGACATTCCATATCAAGATTTTAACATTCATTTTTCAACATTTGTGGGATGAGAAAGGAAAAAGAAAACAGAGAAGAGAAAAAAAAAAGAAAAGAAAAAAAACAAAAAAAACCCCACTGACTGAGCGTCCCTCCACACCTATGACCCACCATACTCTTGTGGATCTCTACTCGTCCAACCCCACTCTCCATACCCCCGCCCCACCCCAGTGGCCACGTCGCCATCAACCTTGATTACTATCTTGAACCATTTAAATTGTCTACAAGGGCCAAGACCTTGTCAGGCCCACTAGTTTATCATGACCGTTTTTCCTTTCCCCATGTATCCTGGGCCCATATTCACTACTAGCCTTTGGAGTCCAGACACTCCACTGCTTCCTCCGGGGTGTCGAAAAAGTTCGCTTTCTCTTGGTATATAACTCTAAGCTTGGAGGGGAATAAGAGGGAGTATCGCAAATTAGCCTTCTGCAATCTTTTTTTAATATCATGGAACTTTTTCCTTTTTGCTTGAGTTGCTTTGGAGTAATCTGGGAATACCATGACTTTAGAGCCAGCGATGAATACATACCCCCTTTCCCTCAATCTCCTCAGTATACTATATCTTTAGATGTCACCAATTTTACCAAGAAGTGTTTTGCTCTACCCCCCGGGGGAGGGGGCTTCCCTGGGACTCTGTGGGCCCTCTCAACACAGAATAAGGAGGACAAGGAGGTTTTTCTCACTCTGCCCCCTCTGGCATACCGATAATGCGGAGATTAGCCCTACGTGACCTATCTTCCATCTCATCGATTTTATTCTGCATCGATATTTTCCCTTCTTTTAGTATCTTAACCTCTTTTTTTAACACAGCCACGTCCTCCATCAATTCTACCATTTTAGAGTCATTTTCCTTCATCTTTTCTTTTCTTTTTTTTTAAATTCCCCCTTATCATTGATGTTTCCGTTTCTAGTTTATTGGTGAGATTCACAATGGATGCGTTGCAGTCCTGTATAGCTTGTAAAATTTCGTAAACAGAGCTTTTATCCAGCCCGGTGTTCCCTTCTTTACTACTTCCACAGTCCGCCTCTTTTGCAGAAGGGTACTGGGGGCTAGGAGGTTCCGCTTCTATTCCCACTTGATTAGCTTTGGTTCTAGTTTGGGGGGATTGCCACATCTTATCCAGTTTATTGTCGGTCTTACTAGATATTTTTTTTTTGGGAGAGGTTGTTCCCTGGGATTTACGTTTGTCTGTTTTATCCCCTTTGGGCGCCATGATATATAGTTGGTAATAATGGTTACATACGGAATAAATACCACTAAGCACTGATTAAAACTCCCAGTATGGTCCTGTTACTCCTAGGAGCCTGGTGGATGATGCACACCGGGGGGGGGGGGGGGGATGGGGGGCTCCCAGTACCTTAATGTAGAGAGAGAATTTTACCCTTTTGACCTAATAACACTGCGTCAATCAGCAATTATTTAGACACTAACCACTATACAAGATCTTCAAAGAGAGGGGGAAAAAAATTATACACAAATAATGTACACAGATAATGATTCTATACCCTTTAGGGCAAAAAACAAAAGGAGATTTCAGATAATATGTCTCGTATAACCCAGCACTATAATGAGGTGGGTACAGAGACTAGAATATCTTCCTTGACAAGTTATTGTCCATCTCATTGTCCGTGCATGAAACTCTATTTGAAAGGAAAAATTGACAAATAATGTCTGACGAGTTAATTGGTTTTAAGTCAGGTTAATGCAGTTAGCAGAGGTTGGAGATTGGTGTTAGCAGCTGTAAGGTCGGGTTAGTACAGTAAAAGGGCGGTCCACGATATTTATTCACAACTGTTGCTTGATAGGGAAGATGTCAGAAAATGCACTGTACAAAAGTTCAAACTTCTGCCCGGGTCACAGAACAAGAGGTCTGCAGTTCCAGACACCGACCAGCAGGGGGCTTCTCCTGTCACCAGAATGACTGCCGTTTACATATCAATAAGCCTGACACCTAGAATCTTTTGCTGTCAGGGTACATCACAAGAAACCACCACAATGAGCCTCAATATGACAGAAAAGTAGCCGAGACAGCTGTAGGTGTTAGAGTAGCAAACAATGCAAGAGGCGAGCAGCCACAACAGTTCACTTGTTATTAGCGGGGGATACTATTATGCAAGTGTCTCACCACCTCCTGTTGATAGACATCGACCTCACATGCCCTCGATATTTTCAGCTACTGCAGCCGACCCGCAGCTCTCCTCTTGACACTGTACCGCGTCCACAGAAAACGCTGACCGGCAGACTTTCAGCGTGATTGGGATCACTGTGCTCCTCTACCCCTGTGACCAGCAAAGTCCATACGGTGATTTTGCGGGTCGAGGGGACCTCTGGCCGTGCAGCCTGGTTCTCCTTCCAGACCTGAAGGTGCCGAATGTGCTGGTGGCATACAGGGTTCGCCCCCCCGGGAACGGAGCCAGCGCTTACATAGAGCAGCAGGGGTAAGCCTTGGGCCGTGCAGCATACGGGGTACTTCCAGGGGTCATGGGTTTCGTTGAGGCGGTGGCACGGGGTTACCTGCGTGGAGCGGGGAGGAGAAGCGTGCAGCACGTACGTCATGCTGCTTCCGGTTCCATCTCAGGCTTCAGAAATCTTCTAATTCAAAATTCTTAATTTTTATAACTAGTGTATACAAATGCATACATCTTCAAAACATAGATAACTTACAAAGATGAATAATTAAACGAAGATGAATATAAAGGTATAAAGGTATAAAAAGTAGCGTTAAGCGGACCCAAACTGGGTTTGTACCAAACTTTGCATGTTTGGATCTCTGGAACCCAACCTTGAGCTTCATCAGTAGTTCAGGACCAGGTCCGTCTTGGAACGCGCCTCCCTTTTGGCAGTTGACACTAGTGATTTAAATGCTGCTGGCAAAGTCGCTAGCGGAATTTAAATGGCTGTAGCTGGGCACAGACACTAACTAGCTGTCATGGCATGTGATCAGATACATACATGCGGTAGATTTGAATGTTACCGGGTAAACGATCACATTACCCCGGTCACATGACTTAAAGTGCTGAATAGTAAGGAGGCATAAGGTATGAAGAGGCATACCAAGCAGGACACACCCCCTCTGATGCCAGGTAACATAGAGTTGATTTTATGAGTATGTGAAACTATTTTTACATGTTCCCTTTAAGGTCCATTTACCTATGTATTGCTTATGAACTGGTTAAAGGTTGGTTTACAGCTGGTTCTGATTGGAATATACCCCCTTTAAATATTACCTCTAAAAAAAGATAATAAAATGACTTAGTGCTCCCAAGTATATATTAATTAGTTAGAAGTGCAAATTATTTTCCAAAATGTAAAAAGCTGTGGAATGTATAACCAAAGAATAAAATAGAAAAAAATATATTGTAAGCGTTAAAAAAATAAAAATAAAAAGACTAGATTTGACCAACAATACTAACTAGCAATATTCCCTGTTGTTCAACCAAACTTGTTATCTTCTTTTGTTTATGTGGGAATGTCACTGGGGATTGGAACTTTCTGAACTTTGAAGTAACTTTTTCTCCATTCACAACACAATTCCCAAAGAAAAAGCGCACTCCATTGATCCATGGTTATGCAGAGAAAAATGAGCATGGCTCTAGTTACAGCAACCCAGAGCATCCCTGGACAAGGATGTGGGCATACTTTGTGTGCTAATTTATTTTCTACTCAATCCTGCCACAGATCAATAGAACACATGGAGGAATATATTTGCAGAACTCATGGGATGCAAAAGTTTTTATTTTAATAAATAAACAAACATATAAATCAAGGGGCTGCACGCTGATAAATTATAAATATGAACAATGTATTCCTTGTGTATCAGTTGAAAAGAGTGTTAGCTCATGTGACAAACTTATTATCAATCAGAAATATATGAGCTCTAGGAATAGGAACGATCAATAGTAACGTTTATCCTAGCATTACCATCTATCTATACATATGTACAATATATCTCAGAGATTCATCATAAAACTCCAGTGTTGCTACGGTTGGATATGTGTCTGCCAGAGTACAGCGTCTATCATATTAAAAAATAGTGAATTACTTAAATATAGTTTTTTCCAGATTGTATTCCTATGCTCTGGAAAATGGATGCTGATCATTTACTAAATCTTCTAAATAAGTTAATAATGTTTTAACTAAAATGTATGTGGATCAGGTTTTGACATACTTACGTGTAGGTAAACAGAAGTACTGTGTAGGGCTCCTACACCTCTAAAGGATCCTTTTTATAGATGAGTCCAAAACAGAGCCATAATGCATAGCATATGAGCCTTGTATTATCCGGCCCATCTCCCTGCAGTCTCCCTATCAGTTTTCAGATACTCACCTTTCCTTGTTCCCCCGAAGCAGCAATCCTCTTCTCATATTTTGTACAGCTGCTGTACTTGGCTCTGAAGATGGCAGATGTAATATGATGACATCCGCTGGATCCAGAGCTGCGTACAGCCGCCACACAATGGAGGAGAAGATGAGTATGTTGGATAATTTCCCACTGCTTGGAGGGGGCTACATTTAAGTGAGGGGTTTAATGCCCTTTTTAATGCTTTTCTGTGGCCCGATCTTTAGAAGAGTTACAAAGACTGACAACTTGCTACTGTGGGCAGACACTGTGAATGTTTGCTACTGGGGCACATATGGGCCATGCCGATGTCCCAGGTTATTGGACAATATGTTCAGCTTAGTGGTTACACTCCAAGGGCTGATTGTTATGGTAATACTGTACAATTGTAAAGGAGTAGATTTATACAGTTATAAAAGGACATTTGGCCTTTTTACGGCAACTACAAGGTTAATGTGACCCCCATTGAAAATGAGTTTGACGACCCTGCAGTACATAAATGATGCTGCCTCTAATGGCCAACATTGGTATAAAGAATTTCAAAAATATTATAATAACTAAATTCAAAAAATGGGAATGGAAAAGAAAGCTACAAAAATAATAGACAGCAATTAGCAATTTGTCAAATTTACAAAGAGACATGTTACAAAACATTTTAACACAATCTCTAAGAATTTTAAACCTTATAGTTTAAAATATTGTAAACACTCAATATAGACCTTTCCTTTGTAATTTCCATTAGCTAGTATTACACATTAGTATTACATATCTATTTTAGGGTAAATGGCAAATGCTGACATCACAGGGTCCCAATAGCCTTTCTTTAGACCCTGTAAACATATGTATATGTCCATTGAGATCAATATATCACACATATGACTTTACATTGGCTTGCTACATCACATTAATAAGATACTATTATTTGCATCAAGGAGTTTTTGAGTCTTAACTTAGTATTCTAAAGGAGTTGTGTCCTACCTGAGCATCCAATGTTCTCTACAGAGTCTATTAAATATTGCCTCACTGTGACATAACATTTCAATACTTTTTTATACATTATACTTCCCTTGTGTAAAATCTCAATGTTCATTTTGACATCAGAGTCAATTGTGACAACTCAAATCTTCAATGTGATATTACAATGTTGGATTACAACGTTACACTTGTATCCACTAAAAGAGGCTCCAGCAGATTCTCTCCCCTCCCCCCCCCCAAAAAAGGTAGACTTGCTTAGAGTAGGTCTGATCTGACAGGGTTTTCTACTATTGTCAGCCATTTTTATTTTCCCTTTCACACCCGTGCCCACTAAACCAACAACCGTCCTGCTCCTCGCCTAATCCCTGACACGCTCAGGTGGCATGCGGGTCAGAGATGCCAGAAATGGGAGATTTAAGTGCCTTCTCTGCCAGAAAAGTGACAGAGAAGGCATCTTCCCCAATGAGTTGATTATGTGTCAATATGAAATGAGAAAACTCAATGAACATTTCACAGAGGAACAATATCCTGTTTATGTACACTTGCTAGGCCTTGTGCATAAGAATGTAGAATGGGGCTGTGAGCTAGCAGTTCTTTCAGTGGCAAGCACAAGTCCCCATTTACTTTGATTTGATTCTATAGCTGTGTATTCCATGGCCCTGTGTATGAGCCGAATGCCCAGGACACAAATTATAAAGCAGGTCCTTTTGCTGCTCGAGTCTGCAGATCAGTCTTTATCTATTCTCATCAGCGCGTGAACTGTGCTTGCTGTTTGCGGCACGGAAACAGCACCTATTTGTTTGCATTTGGCCTTTTACAACAATATTCACTAACAAGTATTTTATATAAGAAATAACAACCACAACAAATGCTCATTATGGTCCATGAAGGCCTTCTTCTAGTATACACTATCCCCTATGCAGCAATAAGGATTACACATGACAATTATTCTTCTTCAGAAATTTTCTGCTATATACCATCAGGCTTTCCATTTTGTAAGGTTGAAACCGGGTTTAAAATTTCCTTTTACTCCAAAATGAGACTTAATCGCATAATTTGCAGCAGTTCTAATTTCTATTGGACAGTTCCATGAAGTCAAAGTGTAAAGGTGCATAATTTGTGGTGAATTGTACATAAAATCTCTAGCAGCATTTGGATCTATTATGATCTGAATTCTAATGAGAAATATTTTTTTTTTTTTAAATAGATGAAAAAATATGTAGAACATTGAGGGAACAAAAAGAACTCCAGGCTCTGCACTTTACTAGTTAGGTTATGGTCCTGATGATCACAATTTTTGGGAAGGAAACAAATATAAAAAATAGAATTTACTACACAAGTAAATTATTAATCCACATTTAGACATTAAAGAGAAAACAGCATTAATCAGATCCTGAATTTGTCAGTAGGGATACCATCCTATACTGACAAGTAAACAATCTGAACAGTACTCTACAGAGAGTGCAATACTTTTTTCTTTTATATTTGAATCTACCAGGTCTACATTTCTGTGGTTCCTTCCCTCACTACACAAATGCTAATATTTGATATGCATTTATGCAAAGGAACACAGGGTTGTTTGATTCTTAATTTAGAGTGAGTGTCCCTAGGGTTCCAGAGCTCCAAGATAAATTTATTACTGAACCCTTTCTTCATTGCAATGTGCATTCTTTTTCAGGGCAGCCTGAATCCGATGAGACACCTCAGGTTTGATGATGTAAATATTGCTAGTGTAGAAATGGAGTCCTTGTTACTGCTACCATTATTTTTTCATTGTACTGTAAGGGGATTTCGGGTAAACAAACACAGAGCTGAAGGGAAATTAACCATGTCAAAGAAAATTCATTTCAGGAATAAAATTGCTTTCAACTTAAAAAAAATATGTTAAAAATCTACAAGAATTTTAAAAACAGTGAAGGTTTTGTAGCAAATACCATTGAGAATTACTTTAAATATTTCTTATAAGAATTCAAAATCATCATTAAAAGTTTTAACTAAGAAACATAGATATAAAACCTTTGTTTAACAAATTGTTTTCAAATTACTTTATTATTCTTATATTTATAAAATCACAATTGACCTCAAGGAATCGTCTATTTAAATAAAATAATAAATAAAATTACCCAACACTCTGTATAAATAAAAGGAAAATAGATCAACCGCTAACCCATTCCTGATGCTGCTCAGTCCTCTCCGAACATGCATTTCTACTTCCTGGTTTAGCAATGACAAAAGCGCTTGTCATCACTATAGATAATCCCAACTGTAACCTTGTTTTAACAGTATAAATGTGGAAAGGTTTAATAAAAGAGAAATAAATACAGAACAGAGTATCATTAGTGTAAAAACATGAGAACTATAATCCATGTGTATGGTGTGGAGATGCTCATGCATGATACTGCTTTATTTGTTTTTATTGAACTGACAGGCATAGTCATGTAAATCTCCCATAAAAGTTAAAGAATCGGGGACCATATATGGGTTTTACAATATCATTCATAATAGAGATTTCAGGACCGCAATGATCAATGACTAGACAAAGTGGGAAAATTCATTCACGCCAGGTACAGCTTTGTATATAATTTATGGACATTTTATTTAGAGATACCGTATTTTCCGGACTATAAGGCGCACTTAAAAGCCTTGGATTTCCTTGGAAATCCAAAGTGCGCCTTATAGTCCGGTGCGCCCTATATGAGGGCAGCGGACCCTACTTACATAGGTCCCCGCTACCGGAGACAGCAGATCTCCAGCGGGATCCAGAAGTTGTTCGTGCCGCGTGGTCTGCAGTTCCCGCTGGAGATCTGCTGTCTCCGGTAGCGGGGATCTATGTAAGTATTCTATTCTTTACCTCCCCCTCACCTTCCCCGCGTTCCGCGTCTCTTCTCGGCGTCGCGTCCCGCCGGGTCTCCGCTCCGCCCCCGGACCTCCGCCACGCCCCCGACCCTGCGCCTTATAGTCCGATGCGCCTTATATATGGAATTATTACGTATATAAGGCGCATCGGACTGTTGCGCCTTATATTCCGGTGCGCCTAATGGCCCGGAAAAATATGGTAACCATTGGATTCATGAATGCAGATGCATTTGTTTTGATGATTGAAAAGTTAATAACTTTACCTAAAAGTTGTTCTCCAGTAACATACAAGTTAGTAACTAACTTGCTCATCTTTGTGGGTCTCAGTGATAGGACTCCCGTGGATCACAAGAAAAGGGTCTGTTGTACCCCAGTCGTAGCCTAAGATATAGGGAACAGACAGCCGTGCATGAGCCTGCTGCTCTATTTATCTGTATGGTTCTGATGGAGATTGCAGAGATGGCGGCTCTCTTCACCTCGAGATACAATGGGAGGGGGGGGACGAACCTGTGGATAGGGGCTAATTTGTGTGTCACTGGAGAACCCCTTTAATGTAATCGTACAGTAAAACTTTACCAATAAAAAGCAAAGGTCTATGAGGCTGAGAGGCAGTTCACATCACATTAGTAGCTCTGGGAGGCTATTCTGACATCATGAAAAGAAATTCAAGCAGAAACTCATGAGAAACTCAAAGAATTGTGAAGGTGAGATCAAAGGTGTAACTTGGCCTGTTAGGAGGTTTTGGATTGAAATAGCTTTGGATTTCAGTGAATGTGACCTCCTTATGCCACCAATTCAACAAATCACCATTTTCAGTTCTTTTCAACCTATAAAATGTTTTCAAATTTTGCTGTGCATAATAATTTGGAACTGTGCATTTGGAGTTTTTTTTTTAATTTTGAAGACTATACTGTTATCTTTGGGAGGTTTGTTAAAAAAATTGATTTATCTTCTAACAGGTGATGACTTTTATTATACTGACTGTCATTTGCATCGACCATTTAGGAAAATCAGAGAAAAATATCATTTGCATAATAATTTAGAACATGATATAAAGAGGTGCAACTACAGCAAATAACTTGCTAAACTAGCATCTTTTTAATAGTGATGCTTCATAAATCTACCATATCTTATACCTACCTAGTGGTGCTATATATCTACCATATATATCCAGATGAAAAATATGGAGGAAGTAGACCAAGGTGAAAATTTTACACTAAAACATGACATGTTTGGTGCAAATTGGCAGATATCAATTTTGAAACTGAAAGCTGACTTAACTGCAATGATACATCTCCCTCATAATAATAATAATAATATTAAGAAATCTCAGTTTACTCAGTTATCCTTCTTTGGTCTCATTTAACTATTAAAATAAATAAAAAGCATCAAAAATATTAAATAAAATAATCGAAGAAATGTAAACTTAGCTAATACCTGAAGTCAGTAATTTTGTCTTCTTTGTATTATGTACAGCTTTTTTGAGATATATATATACATATATATATATATATATATATATATATATATACCGTATATGTATATATATTCTTCTACAGTATAACCTCTAATGATTTTATTCATTTCTTCTCTGTAGCCGTCAACACTTCAGAACTTTCTGCAAACTTGAATACATTTGTCTCATTAACCAGTGAACTCCAGCGAGATGATACATTTCTCTTGGATGTAAAACAGGCTTGTTGAATTGATAAATGTAATTATTTTTAGTGGCTGCGCGCTTGTCACATCTTTTTGACCTTAATGCAATCATTTGTTTTAAAACAGTCCAGGACAATGGACTAGAGAGACTATGGGAAAATTGTTCTGTCTCTTTCCTGCTCTGTAGACCCATCGCTCTTTTGTTGTTTTTCACCCATTTTCCAGTTGGGTACCTTTTAACAAAAGGGCGGAAAGTGACTTTTCTGTTGAAGATCGGTCTGCACGCTTGAAGCCACAATCAAGGCTTTGGTGAAAAGCCTGCCGAACCTCTTATAGTAACACTAACTGAATAGAGATTCCAAAAGGCTATTTGCTGGAAATGTATTTTCTGAGTGTCTTATCAGAAAGACTGGAGAATAATGAAGGACAATGGAAAATGCTGTTAACTCTGTTACTGCTGTTTTTCTTTTCTTACTGCACTTTTTTCAAAAATATTGAGAAGTAGAATAAAATATTTTCTTTTGTTAGTTAACTGTTCATATAGGCAAACACACAGATATTTACATCATATACTGATATTATATACTACTGGAATAAGTAAGGAGATAATTCAGAGTGAATGTCATTTCACGTAGCAAGGCTTAAAATACATAAAGAAAATGAATTGTAAATGTAATAAAACATATAAGAATTTGATTCTACACTAATTTGATCTTTACATTTGTGTCCAAAATATCTAGATGGAATACATTAAAGGAAACATTTGATCAGGTTTTGACCTATTGAGATAGGTTGCTGTTGCTATGAGGAAAGTGATTCCCAATCTTTCTTTGTATAACTAAACCCCTTACCAAAAATACAGTTCAAAAGCATAACTAGCTCCTTGACAGAAAATACCCCAACACGTGTCTTGATACAGTCTCTGATTCATGGTGTCATGCAGTAAATGCTCCCTCCTTGCCCCCTTCACTCTGCACATTGAGTAGTAGAGTCTACCTTTTAGTGCATGCTATCAGAGGCAGTAAGATGAAGTATAGACTTCACTGTTCAAATCGCATGCCTGGTACCAGATTTGAACAGAGTCATCACTACAGCTGAGGTGGTGTGAGGAGAGTGGTGAGGAGAATTTACTTCATGACCACATGACTTGGAGGTTGCACAAAGATGCCCACATAACTCAGGGTCTTCAATGGAAAGGAGACAGATAGGTTTTTAAACTGAGAACTTAGGTGAACAGCAGAAGGGATTTGTTAAACAAATCCTATAAAAACTATTTTTTGATGCCTGAAGTATATTGCAAATTTCTTAGGCCAGAATCTACTTTGCCTTCTTTGTCTACTTTCTAGTGGAAAGGCATGAACCATGCCCCTTTTCCAACAGTTTTGCTACCCCAGTGATTTTCAAGCATCTTGTGTCATTGGGTTAAGATCTTCAGTAAGTCCTTTTCTTCCATTATTTATTTGCTATTTTATTTGTCGCTTTTAAAATGTTAAAGCCTTATGGAATAAGGCTGACACAATAAAAATAAAGGTTAAATGTAAATAAGTACTGATTTTAGTTAAAACTCAACTATCCAAGATTTTAAAGTTGTGGAATTATAATAAGGACTAAGATGTGATTACAACCTATTAATTAACCCTAGAGTAGAAACACCTCAAAATAGGTACAGTGAACGATATTATACTAGAATATCTCTAGAATTAATAAAAAGACAGAGAATAGACCCTGCAAACATTTACAGATCTCAGACCACAGTGAAAATAGACCCAAATCTCTGACATAAATAGAAAGTAAAAGCAGCTTCAAAGATTAAATAAGGACCCCAAATCCTGAATAAATACAGACCCACAGAGTAAATAACATTTCAAGACCAGTTCAGACCCGAAATAAAAATCATTATTTTGTGTTTATGTAATAAGTAAATTTTAATAGTTTTGTGGACTAAATTAGACTTTGATATACGGCCTGCATCTAAGCGATCATAGAAGTTCTTTAATGACACTGTACGTCCCATCTTGAAAGAAAAGAAACAGAAATGTAGATATTTTTGTTATTTATTTAACAAGAAAAACTGAAATATCACATGGTCATAAGTATTCAGACCTTTTGCTGTGACACTCACTTTCTTCTGATCCTCCTTGAAATGATTCTACTCCTTTATTGGAGTCCAGCTGAGTTTAAGTAAACTAATTGGACCTGATTAGGAAAGACACAAACCTGCCTATATAAGACCTCACAGTTCACAGTGCATGTCAGAGGAGATGAGAATTAGGAGGTCTAAGGAATTGCCCATGGAGTTCAGAGGCAGAATTATGGCAGGGCACACATCTGGCAGAGATTACAAAACAATTCCTGCAGCACTCAAGTGGCCTCCACAATTCTTAACCCTTTCAGGACCTATGACGAAAATGCACGTCCAAGTCGGGTGCACGTTCCGGCACCGGGACGTGCATTTTCGTCATCCATTTAAATCGTCACCGTGTGTAAACACACGGTGACTACAATGTGACATCGGCTGTCATAGACAGCCGAGTGTCACAGGCATCGGTGCAGGGACCAATCACAGCGCTCCCTGTCCGGCGATCGCTATGATTGGTCGGTGACGTCACACCGACCAATCATAGCTGTATCCTGTGAGAGGAGGCTGGAATACAGCTCCGATCTCGTCATTTCAGTCAGAGTTGTGGATGAGATCGGAGCTGTGTCTGCTGAGCCTCCTCTCAGAACGAAACTTTGTTGCAGTGTGCCCCACAGAGTTCGATTAACCCCTTAGTGTGCCCCCTCATATTCACCAGCTCTTCCAGTTACATTGTCCAGTGATACCGTGATTGCGCCTGTCAGTGACCTGCGTCCATATAGTGTCCAGTGATACTGTGATTGCTCCTGTCACTGACCAGCGTCCTTATAGTGTCCAGTAATAATACCGTGATTGCGCCTGTCAGTGACCTGCGTCCATATAGTGTCCAGTGATACCGTGATTGCTCCTGTCACTGACCAGCGTCCATATAGTGTCCAGTGATACCGTGATTGCTCCTGTCAGTGACCAGCATCCTTATAGTGTCCAGTAATAATACCGTGATTGCGCCTGTCACTGACCAGCGTCCCTATAGTGTCCAGTGATACCGTGATTGCTCCTGTCACTGACCAGCGTCCATATAGTGTCCAGTGATACCGTGATTGCTCCTGTCAGTGACCAGCGTCCACATAGTGTCCAGTGATTCCGTGATTGCTCCTGTCACTGACCAGCGTCCATATAGTGTCCAGTGATACCGTGATTGCTCCTGTCACTGACCAGCGTCCACATAGTGTCCAGTGATTCCGTGATTGCTCCTGTCACTGACCAGCATCCATATAGTGTCCAGTGATACCGTGATTGCTCCTGTCACTTACCAGCGTCCATATAGTGTCCAGTAATAATACAGTGATTGCTCCTGTCACTGACCAGCGTCCATATAGTGTCCAGTGATACCGTGATTGCTCCTGTCACTGACCAGCGTCCATATAGTGTCCAGTAATAATACAGTGATTGCTCCTGTCACTGACCAGCGTCCATATAGTGTCCAGTGATACCGTGATTGCTCCTGTCAGTGACCTGCGTCCATATAGTGTCCAGTAATAATACAGTGATTGCTCCTGTCACTGACCAGCGTCCATATAGTGTCCAGTGATACCGTGATTGCTCCTGTCACTGACAAGCGTCCATATAGTGTCCAGTGATTCCGTGATTGCTCCTGTCACTGACCAGCATCCATATAGTGTCCAGTGATACCGTGATTGCTCCTGTCACTTACCAGCGTCCATATAGTGTCCAGTAATAATACCGTGATTGCTCCTGTCACTGACCAGCGTCCATATAGTGTCCAGTGATACCGTGATTGCTCCTGTCACTGACCAGCGTCCATATAGTGTCCAGTAATAATACAGTGATTGCTCCTGTCACTGACCAGCGTCCATATAGTGTCCAGTGATACCGTGATTGCTCCTGTCACTGACCAGCGTCCATATAGTGTCCAGTAATAGTACAGTGATTGCTCCTGTCACTGACCAGCGTCCATATAGTGTCCAGTGATACCGTGATTGCTCCTGTCAGTGACCTGCGTCCATATAGTGTCCAGTAATAATACAGTGATTGCTCCTGTCACTGACCAGCGTCCATATAGTGTCCAGTGATACCGTGATTGCTCCTGTCACTGACCAGCGTCCATATAGTGTCCAGTAATAATACCGTGATTGCTCCTGTCACTGACCAGCGTCCATATAGTGTCCAGTGATACCGTGATTGCTCCTGTCACTGACCAGCGTCCATATAGTGTCCAGTGATACCGTGATTGTTCCTATCACTGACCAGCGTCCATATAGTGTCCAGTAATAATACAGTGATTGCTCCTGTCACTGACCAGCGTCCATATAGTGTCCAGTGATACCGTGATTGCTCCTGTCACTGACCAGCGTCCATATAGTGTCCAGTGATACCGTGATTGCTCCTGTCACTGACCAGCGTCCATATAGTGTCCAGTAATAATACAGTGATTGCTCCTGTCACTGACCAGCGTCCATATAGTGTCCAGTAATAATACAGTGATTGCTCCTGTCACTGACCAGCGTCCATATAGTGTCCAGTGATACCGTGATTGCTCCTGTCACTGACCAGCGTCCATATAGTGTCCAGTAATAGTACAGTGATTGCTCCTGTCACTGACCAGCGTCCATATAGTGTCCAGTGATACCGTGATTGCTCCTGTCAGTGACCTGCGTCCATATAGTGTCCAGTAATAATACAGTGATTGCTCCTGTCACTGACCAGCGTCCATATAGTGTCCAGTGATACCGTGATTGCTCCTGTCACTGACCAGCGTCCATATAGTGTCCAGTAATAATACCGTGATTGCTCCTGTCACTGACCAGCGTCCATATAGTGTCCAGTGATACCGTGATTGCTCCTGTCACTGACCAGCGTCCATATAGTGTCCAGTGATACCGTGATTGTTCCTATCACTGACCAGCGTCCATATAGTGTCCAGTGATACCGTGATTGCTCCTGTCACTGACCAGCGTCCATATAGTGTCCAGTAATAATACAGTGATTGCTCCTGTCACTGACCAGCGTCCATATAGTGTCCAGTGATACCGTGATTGCTCCTGTCACTGACCAGCGTCCATATAGTGTCCAGTGATACCGTGATTGCTCCTGTCACTGACCAGCGTCCATATAGTGTCCAGTAATAATACAGTGATTGCTCCTGTCACTGACCAGCGTCCATATAGTGTCCAGTGATTCCGTGATTGCTCCTGTCACTGACCAGCGTCCATATAGTGTCCAGTGATACCGTGATTGCTCCTGTCACTGACCAGCGTCCATATAGTGTCCAGTAATAATACAGTGATTGCTCCTGTCACTGACCAGCGTCCATATAGTGTCCAGTAATAATACAGTGATTGCTCCTGTCACTGACCAGCGTCCATATAGTGTCCAGTGATACCGTGATTGCACCTGTCACTGAATATTAGTTACTAGTTGTTGTTTGTTACCTAGAAGAAAAAAAAGCTAAAAAAAGAATAAAATATAATTTTTTTTTTACAGCTATACAGTTGTAGTTCGAGGTAAAGATACACTTTGTGAATATATCTCAAAGAATGGCACAGCGGATGTTTACTGCAGAGGAAGCCTATGCTATGATCTGTTCAGACACAGATACCGCAAGTGAAATTGATGATGAACTTTTCGTTCCTTCATCGTCATCTAGTGACAGCGATGAGCCAGTAGCAAGGCGCTCCAGGCTGAGCGAAAGTCAGCCAAGTACTAGCAGTAATGATCCAGACTGGCTGTCTGCAGAATCATATGCCCCACAAATTCCAGATTTTGTTTCTGTGCCCGGCGTTAAGATAGACACCACAGGTTATTGTGAGGCAGATTTTTTTAAATTCTTCTTTTCAGATGATTTAATAAATTTAATAGTCCAACAAACAAATGTGTACGCCGCTCAATTTTTGGCTACACACCCTGAATCACTTTATGTTCGTGATAACATGTGGAAGCCAGTTGACCAGGCAGAAATGCTGATATTTTGGGGCCTTCTTTTGAATATGGGCCTTGTAAAAAAGCCAACAATCAGATCATACTGGTCAACCGATGTATTGTACGACACCCCTATGTATCGGGACGTGATGCCGCGCAAACGCTTCGAGGCTATAATGCGCTTCATTCATTACAGTGACAACTCATTATGTCCCCCAGCAAGTGACCCCAGCTATGATCGGCTATTTAAAATTAGGCCTCTCGTGAAGCATTTTAATTTAAAATTTGCAGAGGTATATATGCCTGAAAAAAATTTGGCAATTGACGATTCCCTGGTGTTGTTCAAGGGGAGATTAAAATTCAGACAATATCTCCCAAGCAAGAGAGCCAAATATGGCATGAAAGTTTATAAAGTCTGTGAAAGCAACAGTGGCTTTACCCACCATTTTCGGGTATACGAGGGAAAAGATTCAAAAATTAATCCTCCTGAATGTCCCCCCAACCTTAATGTTAGCGGCCGAATAGTTTGGGACCTAATTCACCCACTGTTGGACAAGGGGTATCACTTGTTTGTTGATAATTTTTATACAAGTGTGCCCCTGTTTAGAGCCCTTTTCCAAAAAAATACTGTGGCTTGTGGCACCATCAGGAGGACGCAAAAAGGCCTTCCAAAGGCACTGGTCAATTTTAAATTAAAAGCCGGGGAATGCAAAGCTCTTTGCAATGATCATTTATTGCTGGTAAAATACAGAGATAAAAAGGATGTGCATGTGCTAACCACCATTCATGCTAATGAGAGCAGCCCTGTTCCTGTCCGTGGTAGAAATGCCACCACTTCAAAACCTCTCTGCATACAACAATATAATAAGAACATGGGAGGGGTAGACCTTGCGGATCAAATGCTGCAGCCCTACAGCGCAGTTAGGAAGTCCAAGGTCTGGTACAAGAAACTGGCTATTAATCTGGTGCAAATGGCCCTGTACAATTCATTTGTCATTTACAAAAAGACCGGCCACCAGGGATCTTACCTGGACTACCAGGAAAAAGTAATAAAAAATTTAATTTTTGGAGACCTGGGTAGCGAAGCAAGGGCTACAACATCAAGTGATGCCAGCAGGATAGTTGCAGGACAGCACTTCCCATCCCAAGTCCCACCAACTGCAAAAAAGGCCCGTCCTCAAAAAAGATGCCGTGTCTGCTATAAAAATGGGATTAGGAAGGACACTGGTTATCAGTGCATGACATGCCATGACCAACCAGGGCTATGCATTCATGAATGTTTCCGCAAATACCATACCTCACTAGAATATTAATTTTTTTTATTTAGTCATTCAGAAATGTCCACATATTTATGCCGTGCCCCCATTTCACATTTATTGGCCACTTCAAAATTAAAATTCTCATTATACCTCTAGATGAATATTATGCGGATTGTAAAAATTGGGTTCCATTTCCTTACTCAAAACTCACAAAAGTAACTAGGTTGGGAATATAAGGTTTCCACACTGATGTGACTTCTGAAGGGATTCTATAATTCACTTGCTCAATTCCTCTGCCAGGAAGATGGGACCTGCAATTGATTGCAGCCTGAATTGTGGCCAGAAAAGCTAAAATGCGCTCCTTCCATTGTAGGCTCTGCCAATTGTCCAAAAAGCAGATAATGGCCATGTTGAGTGCATTTTTCATCATGGAAGACACTAAAATATTAAATCTGGGAACCATTTTGGACATTCTCTTTATTTTGAGCCAAAAAAAACTGTCCCAAATGTGAGATATCGCTGAAAATAATGAAAATTTTTAATTTTCATATTTGCTTTGCATTTATTCTGAAAAAAATGGTAAGGTCTAAATACATGATAATCCCATATATATGGACCAAAAAGGGTGCAGTATCCAAAACAGGATCACTTCTGGGGGATTTCTGTGATCTTCATTGCCAAATTTCTCTTCTAATGGTGGATAGGGTGTAGAATTGGTTGCAGCCTGAATTGTTGCCAGAAAAGCTAAAATGCGCTCCTTCCATTGTAGGCCCTGCCAATTGTCCAAAAAGCAGATAATGGCCATGTTGAGTGCATTTTTCATCATGGAAGACACTAAAATATTAAATCTGGGAACCATTTTGGTTATTCTCTTTATTTTGAGCCAAAAAAAACTGTCCCAAATGTGAGATATCGCTGAAAATAATGAAAATTTTTAATTTTCATATTTGCTTTGCATTAATTCTGAAAAAAATGGTAAGGTCTAAATACATGATAATCCCATATATATGGACCAAAAAGGGTGCAGTATCCAAAACGGGATCACTTCTGGGGGATTTCTGTGATCTTCATTGCCAAATTTCTCTTCTAATGGTGGATAGGGTGTAGAATTGGTTGCAGCCTGAATTGTGGCCAGAAAAGCTAAAATGCGCTCCTTCCATTGTAGGCCCTGCCAATTGTCCAAAAAGCAGATAATGGCCATGTTGAGTGCATTTTTCATCATGGAAGACACTAAAATATTAAATCTGGGAACCATTTTGGTTATTCTCTTTATTTTGAGCCAAAAAAAACTGTCCCAAATGTGAGATATCGCTGAAAATAATGAAAATTTTTAATTTTCATATTTGCTTTGCATTAATTCTGAAAAAAATGGTAAGGTCTAAATACATGATAATCCCATATATATGGACCAAAAAGGGTGCAGTATCCAAAACGGGATCACTTCTGGGGGATTTCTGTGATCTTCATTGCCAAATTTCTCTTCTAATGGTGGATAGGGTGTAGAATTGGTTGCAGCCTGAATTGTTGCCAGAAAAGCTAAAATGCGCTCCTTCCATTGTAGGCCCTGCCAATTGTCCAAAAAGCAGATGATGGCCATGTTGAGTGCATTTTTCGGCACAGAAGGAACAGTGAAATACAATTTGAAGACCATTTTCTCAGTTTCCTTTACTGCATGTGACATATTGCGATTAATTATAGGAGAAAATTGCATTTTTTACCAAAAATTGCCAATTTTTGCAAGTTTTAAAAAGTAAGAATTAATCATGTGAATTTAATTTTATCACTAAATGATAAATCAACATGTTACAAAAAAAGACCCCACCAGAATGACTTGGATATGTTAAAATGTTGCAGAGTTATTCCATAAAGTATCCACATACTCCAGATTTTCAAAATCTTGCAAGGTCCTTAAGGTGCAATCACCATGGGTCCTTAAGGGGTTAAAGGAAACCAACCATCTCGGATCTACCTATGAAGGAGAGGATCTGCAAGGAAGAATGGCAGGGTATCCCCGAATCCAGGTATGAAAAACTTGTTCCATCAGTCCCAAGAAGACTCATGGCTGTTTCTACTCAATACTGAGCAAAGGGTCTGGAATGCTTAGGACCATGTGATATTTCAGTTTTTCTTGTCTCATAAATTAGTGAAAATATCTACATTTCTGTTTTTGTCTGTCAAGATGGGGTGCAGTTAACGAGTAAAAAGGGGTCTGAATACTTTCTGTACCCACTATATTTAGTAAGGCCTCAGGTACTAAGATAAATGATGAGCAATGCATGGGAGGTACCAGTCTGACCCCATCCCTTTTGTTAATTGGAATCAAACTAAGACATTATTAATAATTTGTTTTCATCTGAATAATAGAATGTCTGGAAATTCTGCAAATGAGCCCAAGGGGCTCCAGGCTGTGTAAATGTTAATGGAGCCTGGGGCCCCTTTGGTTAATTTGCATAATTTTTAAAGCCATGTCAGTGTGCCTGGTTTACAATCCTTCATCCTAGTGGTAGATGTCTTTTAATGTGGGCCAAAAAACATTCAGCACGTTATTATGTTATGAACTATATTTATTATGTATTTTTGACACTCTTTACTTTCATGCTGCCGAAAAGGGAACAGTCTGCCCTAAGCAGTAGAATCAACTGTTAGTCCCTTCCTGTGCCAAAGTAAAAACACGGAGTCAAAGACAGAACATCAAAGGGAAGTCAAAGATACATGTCATAACTAGAGATGAGCGAACATGCTCGTCCGAGCTTGATGCTCGTTCGAGCATTAGCGTACTCGAAACTGCTCGTTGCTCGGACGAATACTTCGCCCGCTCGAGAAAATGGCAGCTCCCGCCGTTTTGCTTTTTGGCGGCCAGAAACAGAGCCAATCACAAGCCAGGAGACTCTGCACTCCACCCAGCATGACGTGGTACCCTTACACGTCGATAGCAGTGGTTGGCTGGCCAGATCAGGTGACCCTGGGATAGACTAGCCGCTGCCCGCGCTGCTCGGATCATTCTGTGTCTGGATGCCGCTAGGGAGAGAGCTGCTGCTGGTCAGGGAAAGCGTTAGGGTGTTCTATTAGCTTACTGTTAGGCAGGAGTGATTCTCCAAGAACCCAACAGCCCTTCTTAGGGCTACAATAACGTTCTACTTTTTTTTTTTTTTATTTGCATCTAGTACCATTTTGTGAGGAATTAGCAGGGGGACTTGCTACCGTTGTGTTTAGCTCTTAGTGGCACACATATCCACCTCAAACACCAAAGTGGGAAAATTTAGTAGGGGTTGGATTTCAATTAGGCACAGTCTGCCATTTTTCCTTTTTTATTTTACGTTTATTTTGTTTAATAACTCAGTGTCATCTCATCTGGCATAGTAGTGTGCTTTCATACTTGGCTAGAAAATAGCCATAGGAGAATCCAAACGGCTTACGCCTACAGTAGCGTTATATATTTGATTTCTGGTTGATCTGCTGGTGGCTGTACTTGCTGCAGTGCATCTACTAGCCAATTGTGAGCAATTTGTAGTGAGACTTGCGACCGCTGTGTTTTGCGCTTAGTGACGCACATATCCATTGCAAAGACCGAAGTGGGAAAATTTAGTAGGGGTTGGATTTCAATTAGGCACAGTCTGCCATTTGTCCTTTTTTATTTTACGTTTATTTTGTTTAATAACTCAGCGTCATCTCATCTGGCATAGTAGTGTGCTTTCATACTTGGCTAGAAAATAGCCATAGGAGAATCCAAACGGCTTACGCCTACAGTAGCGTTATATATTTGATTTCTGGTTGATCTGCTGGTGGCTGTACTTGCTGCAGTGCATCTACTAGCCAATTGTCAGCAATTTGTAGTGAGACTTGCGACCGCTGTGTTTTGCGCTTAGTGACGCACATATCCATTGCAAAGACCGAAGTGGGAAAATTTAGTAGGGGTTGGATTTCAATTAGGCACAGTCTGCCATTTGTCCTTTTTTATTTTACGTTTATTTTGTTTAATAACTCAGCGTCATCTCATCTGGCATAGTAGTGTGCTTTCATACTTGGCTAGAAAATAGCCATAGGAGAATCCAAACGGCTTACGCCTACAGTAGCGTTATATATTTGATTTCTGGTTGATCTGCTGGTGGCTGTACTTGCTGCAGTGCATCTACTAGCCAATTGTCAGCAATTTGTAGTGAGACTTGCGACCGCTGTGTTTTGCGCTTAGTGACGCACATATCCATTGCAAAGACCGAAGTGGGAAAATTTAGTAGGGGTTGGATTTCAATTAGGCACAGTCTGCCATTTGTCCTTTTTTATTTTACGTTTATTTTGTTTAATAACTCAGCGTCATCTCATCTGGCATAGTAGTGTGCTTTCATACTTGGCTAGAAAATAGCCATAGGAGAATCCAAACGGCTTACGCCTACAGTAGCGTTATATATTTGATTTCTGGTTGATCTGCTGGTGGCTGTACTTGCTGCAGTGCATCTACTAGCCAATTGTCAGCAATTTGTAGTGAGACTTGCGACCGCTGTGTTTTGCGCTTAGTGACGCACATATCCATTGCAAAGACCGAAGTGGGAAAATTTAGTAGGGGTTGGATTTCAATTAGGCACAGTCTGCCATTTGTCCTTTTTTATTTTACGTTTATTTTGTTTAATAACTCAGCGTCATCTCATCTGGCATAGTAGTGTGCTTTCATACTTGGCTAGAAAATAGCCATAGGAGAATCCAAACGGCTTACGCCTACAGTAGCGTTAGATATTTGATTTCTGGTTGATCTGCTGGTGGCTGTACTTGCTGCAGTGCATCTACTAGCCAATTGTCAGCAATTTGTAGTGAGACTTGCGACCGCTGTGTTTTGCGCTTAGTGACGCACATATCCATTGCAAAGACCGAAGTGGGAAAATTTAGTAGGGGTTGGATTTCAATTAGGCACAGTCTGCCATTTGTCCTTTTTTATTTTACGTTTATTTTGTTTAATAACTCGGTGTCATCTCATCTGGCATAGTAGTGTGCTTTCATACTTGGCTAGAAAATAGCCATAGCAATAGGATAGCATTGTTTGGTTTTAAAAACTCAAAAACACAAAAAAAAAAAAAAACACAAAAAAAAGGAAAAAAAAAATTAAAGCTATAACTCTCATTTTAAAAATGTTTAACCCGAGGGCTAGGGGTAGAGGACGAGGGCGGGGACGTGGGCGTCCAACTACTGCAGGGGTCAGAGGCCGTGGTCCTGGCCGGGGTGAGACACCACCTGCTTATGAGGGAGCAGGGGAACGCCGCAGAGCTACACTCCCTAGGTTCATGTCTGAAGTTGCTGGGACTCGTGGTAGAGCACTGTTGAGGCCAGAACAGTGCGAACAGGTGATGTCGTGGATTGCTGACAATGCTTCGAGCAATTTGTCCACCAGTCAGTCTTCCACGCAGTCCACCCATGTCACCGAAATCGCCACTCCTCCAGCTCCTGCACCTCAGCCTCCTCCCCCCCAGTCTGCCCCCTCCCAGGAAAATTTGGCATTTGAACCGGCATACTCTGAGGAACTGTTTTCTGGACCCTTCCCACAGTCACAAACCACTTGTCCGGTTGCTGCTGAGCAATTTTCCGATGCCCAGGTTTTCCACCAGTCACAGTCTGTGGGTGATGATGACCTTCTTGACGTAGTGGAAGTGTGTAAAGAGGTGTCCGACGATGAGGAGACACGGTTGTCAGACAGTGGGGAAGTTGTTGTCAGGGCGGAAGTCCGAGGGGGGAGCAGACTGAGGGATCGGAGGATGATGAGGTGACAGACCCAAGCTGGGTTGAGAGGCCGGGTGAACACAGTGCTTCTGAGACGGAGGAGAGTCCTCGACCAGATCAGGTTGGAAGAGGCAGTGGTGGGGCCAGACGGAGAGGCAGGGCCAGAGCTGGTGCATCAGCACCAAATGTGTCAACTAGTGAAGCTCCCGTGGCGAGGGCTCTTGCGGCGAGGGCTAGATCTTCAGAAGTCTGGAGGTTCTTTAAGGAAACACCGGATGACCGACGGACTGTGGTGTGCAACATTTGCCAAACCAGGCTCAGCAGGGGTTCCACCACTACTAGCTTAACTACCACCAGTATGCGCAGGCATATGAATGCTAAACACCCCACTCAGTGGCAACAAGCCCGTTCACCTCCGGCCGTGCACACCACTGCTCCTTCCCCTGTGTCAGCTGATAGTCAGCCCCCTGCCCAGGACCCTGCCACAAAAACCCCATCGTCGCCTCCACGATCCTCCACAGCATCCACCAGCGTTCAGCTCTCCATACCCCAGACGCTGGAGCGGAAACGCAAATATAGTGCAACCCACCCGCACGCCCAAGCCCTTAATGTGCACATCTCCAGATTGCTTAGCCTGGAGATGCTGCCCTATAGGCTAGTAGAGACCGAGGCCTTTCGCAACCTCATGGCGGCGGCCGCCCCTCGGTATTCGGTCCCCAGTCGCCACTACTTTTCCCGATGTGCCGTCCCAGCCCTGCACCAGCACGTGTCAGACAACATCACCCGTGCCCTGACCAACGCCGTTTCTGACAAGGTCCACCTGACCACGGACACGTGGACGAGTGCTGCCGGGCAGGGCCACTATATATCGCTGACGGCACATTGGGTTAACTTGGTGGAGGCTGGGACCGAGTCTGACCCTGGGGCTGGTCATATACTGCCGACGCCGAGGATTGCGGGGCCTACCTCGGTCCAGGTGTTTCAGGCCTACTATGCCTCCTCCTCCTCCCACCCCTCCTCCACCTCCTCCTCCGAACTACCATCCGTGGTCACGGCGCCATCAGTCGGTAGCTCTAGGCACAGCAGCAGTGCCGTTGCTAAGCGACAGCAGGCGGTGCTCAAACTGCTGAGCCTAGGCGATAAAAGGCACACCGCCCAAGAGCTATTACAGGGCATCACGGCGCAGACTGATCTGTGGCTGGCACCGCTGAACCTGAAGCCAGGCATGGTTGTGTGTGACAACGGCCGTAACCTGGTGGCGGCTCTGCAACTCGGCAGACTGACACATGTGCCATGCCTGGCCCATGTGTTAAATCTGATAGTTCAGCGTTTCCTCAAGACATACCCCAATCTGTCAGATTTGCTCACGAAGGTGTGCCGCATCTGTGCGCATTTCAGGAAGTCCAGCACAGATGCTGCCACTCTCAGGGCAGCGCAGCGCCGCCTCCAACTGCCCGCTCACCGACTGTTGTGCGACGTGCCCACGAGGTGGAATTCAACACTGACCATGTTATCCAGAGTTTACCAGCAGCGCCGAGCCATTGTAGACTGCCAGATGTCAACTTCCACCAGAACTGGTAGTCAGGTCAGTCAGCTTCCTCAAGTCTACAATGAGGAGTGGACGTGGATGTCTGATATCTGTCAGGTGCTGAGTAACTTTGAGGAGTCAACACAGATGGTCAGTGGCGATGCCGCCATCATCAGCCTCACCATCCCGCTGCTTGGCCTGTTGAAAAACTCTCTGATCAGCATGAAGTCGGAAGCTTTGCGCTCGTCACAAGAGACGGGGGAAGAAGATTCCCTTGTTGATAGCCAAAGCACCCTTAGGTCTGTTTCTCAGCGCATATCGGAGGAGGTGGAGGTGGAGGAGGATGAGGAGGAAGAGGAGGAGAATGTTGGCGAGACACAAGAGGGGACCATTGTTGAGTCCTTTACTGTTCAGCGTGTATGGGCAGAAGAAGAGGAGTTGGAGGAGTTGGAGGAGGAGGAAATGGACAGTCAGGCCAGTGAGGGGAGTGAATTCTTACGCGTTGGTACTCTGGCGCATATGGCAGATTTCATGCTAGGCTGCCTATCCCGTGACCCTCGCGTTCAAAGAATTTATTCCAGCACCGATTACTGGGTGTTCACTCTCCTGGACCCACGGTACAAGCAAAATCTTTCCACTCTCATCCCTGCAGAGGAAAGGAGTGTGAGAATGCATGAATACCAGCAGGCCCTGGTGCACAAGCTGAAACAGTATTTCCCTTCTGACAGCGCTAGCGGCAGAGTGCGTAGTTCTGCGGGACAAGTAGCGAGGGAGAGTAGGCGAGCAGGCAGCTTGTCCAGCACTGGCAAGGGTACGCTTTACAAGGCTTTTGCCAGCTTTATGTCACCCCAGCAAGACACTGTCACCTGTCCCCAGTCTCGGCAGAGTAGGGCTGATCTTTACAGAAAGATGGTGAGGGAGTACGTAGCTGACCATACCATCGTCCTAAATGATCACACAGCTCCCTACAACTACTGGGTTTCAAAGCTGGACATGTGGCACGAACTGGCGCTGTACGCCTTGGAGGTTCTTGCCTGCCCTGCCGCTAGCGTCTTGTCCGAGCGGGTTTTCAGTGCAGCTGGTGGCATCATCACCGATAAGCGTACACGCCTGTCGACTGACAGCGCTGACAGGCTGACGCTTATTAAGATGAATAAAGCCTGGATTTCTCATAATTTCCAATCTCCACCAGGTGAAGGAAGCTCAACCTGAATAATTGATCCACTCCTCCTCCTCCTCATTTTCCTCCTTCTCCTCCTCTTTGTACAGTAAAGCAGAGGAAACTGGCTATTTTTTGACAGGGCCCACTGGCTCTTGCTATAGTACTTTATGCATTTAATTTTTCTGGAGGGCCACCGACCCGGTCCTCTGTTTTAAACAATTTTTGGGAGTGCCACATACAGGCACTCAATCTATTCAATTTTTCTGGAGGGCCACCGACCCGTTCCTCTGTTTTAAACAATTTTTGGGAGTGCCACATACAGGCACTCAATCTATTCTATTTTTCTGGAGGGCCACCTACCTGCTCCTCTGGTTTGAAAACTTTTTGGGACTGCCACATACAGGCACTCAATCGATTCCATTTTTCTGGAGGGCCACCTACCTGCTCCTCTGGTTTGAAAACTTTTTGGGACTGCCACATACAGGCACTCAATCTATTCTATTTTTCTGGAGGGCCACCTACCTGCTCCTCTGGTTTGAAAACTTTTTGGGACTGCCACATACAGGCACTCAATCTATTCAATTTTTCTGGAGGGCCACCTACCTGCTCCTCTGGTTTGAAAACTTTTTGGGACTGCCACATACAGGCACTCAATCTATTCTATTTTTCTGGAGGGCCACCTACCTGCTCCTCTGGTTTGAAACATTTTTGGGACTGCCACATACAGGCACTATCCAAATTAAATTGTCTCCATAGCAGCCTCCACACGTTGTCTCCATTGCTACCTCCAAAAGTCGTCCATATAGCTGCCTCCATACATCGTCCCTTTATCAAATGAGGTGTGTCAGGCAGAAATTTGGGTTGTTTTCATGGATTCCACATCAAAGTTGTTAACTTTGTCGCCACCCAGCTGTGTTATCCACAAAATATACTAATAAACTTTTATCACTTACCAATATTATTTCAGCGCTTCTTGCGCATCTGTTTACATTCCCCTCACCCGCCATATCCTAAACTTATAAGAACGCTACTACACTTGATCTTATACAAAAGGTTCTTAGAAGTGCTGTTTGGGGAGTAGCCTAGAGTCAGGGGCTTGGATTGGCGAAAGCTCGCCTTGCAGCGGAGCGCCAACTCCATGCCAAGATCCAACTAACATAGTTTTAACTGCAGCACCTTTAATCTACTACTAGTTCACTGCCTCCATACATGGTCCCCTTATCAAACGAGCTGTGTCAGGCAGAATTTTGGGTTGTTTTCATGGCTTCCATGTTAACTTTGTCGCCACCCTGCTGTGTAATCCACAAAATATACTGGCAAACTTTTATCATGTACCGATATTATTTGAGCGCTTCTTGCTCACCTCCTTTGGTTCCTCTCTGCCACCCATTGGTTTGAAGCCTGAGTCCATTTAGGGTATGTCGCCATGCCACTCTCTAGCCTGCTGCCGCTGCCTCTGCATGCCGTCCCCTATAGTGTCAGGGTCAATTATTGCATGTTTTAGATGCTATCTAGCTTCATTCTGTCACTCTGTCATGGCCATGCTGTTGCCCATAATTTTGGCATAATGGTGCGATTAAGCAGCCTCAGAGGCATCCATGCATGCTGCCCCTGCTGTTTCCTGTCCATTTCCGTGGTGTTTCCATCCTTTTCTGAGGTTCCCAGGTGTTTGGCCAAGCTTCCCTGTGCAGAGCCTTGGTCCCCTTGAAAAATGCTCGAGTCTCCCATTGACTTCAATGGGGTTCGTTATTCGAGACGAGCACTCGAGCATCGGGAAAAGTTTGTCTCGAATAACGAGTACCCGAGCATTTTAGTGCTCGCTCATCTCTAGTCATAACCAATAGGACAATACGGTGCAAAAGTGAGAAAACTATTGAGAAAACAAAGAGTCAGAGAATCCAATATAAAAGTCAAGAAGAATGCCAGCTATCTCATAATACGTCCATAGCAATCAAGGAGCACTGGTATACAAAACCTTAAATGTCATTCAGAGCCCCAGTCCAGAAGATGACTGGATCAGTTTTTGGACATCCAGAGAGGGCAGAAATCTGAGATTCTGTCCATCACAGTGGATTAGTTGCTTACAAGCCAGAACAATCTCCACAAGATATAGATGGGTATGATGGAAATCAAGGCGGCTTGGAAAGAAGTAATCCAGTGTTCAGACCAGCAAAGACAGAATGAAAAAGTATGACTCCTTTCTGCTCATTTTCACTTTGGAGGAGATTTTAATAGTTAAACCAACAAAATTTTACATAAAAGAGGAAATTCTAGAAAAAATATTTCATACCCTGCCTAAGAAGGCAAGTAGTTCAGTGAAGTAAATTCTAGTGTTTTAAAAGGGGTATTTCGACATTCTTTGTGTGATTGGATCAAATAATCAGGTATCACATCCCTGGAAGCTGCTAGTGTCTTTGGATTGTCACTAGATAAAGGAGACAGGATAAGTAGTGCAACTACAAGGTACCCACACGGGGGCAAACAAAGAGAATTGTGCTGTCCAACTTGGCTCCAAATAACACTTTATTAGCTTTCAAACATCACACATAATGGGAAGGCAGTAAATATGGATAAATTAACCTAGTCTATTCAAACATGGTAAAAATGTACATAATCACCTTTCATGTGACCTTTCATAGTCACCTTTTCAGGCTTCATTTTTATTTCTTGTATAAAACAGCTGTACAATTTTACCACAGTATAGACCTTTGCATGGAACTACTACAACTACGAAACAACAGTGTCATCTACAGGTTATTAATAACTTTACCATTAAAATAAAAATATTGCTACAGGAATTGGAGCATTAATTTGTAAATGTCATTGTTTATTTTTTTTTTATTTATTTATTTATTTCAAATATTTTTTATGAAATTTTAACATATAGACAACTTATGATAAATTCTGTTGCAAAGCAATTACAGTTACATTATCAATAATCCCATCTACTTGGTCTTTACTTGCTGTTATTGGAGTATTATGTCCTATAATAAATTTTATTCTTATACAGAGGTCTATTTGAATCAACATCTTATAAATACATATTTTCTCTTCATTGTTTATTTCAAATCCATACTTAATAGTTTAAATTGCGTCTCCTATAATGTTTTCAATTCTCTTGAAAAGGTTTATATCTCTCATGCAGCCTCATTGTGTGTCAATGCTAAAGGTTTATTCCCAGACACCACTTTTCCCTGTAGCTCCCTAAATTTGTTCTGACTGCTCCTGTTCGCTCATACATAACAAAAGCAGCAAGTCAAGCGGTAATGAGAACAGAAACGGGAAAGGAGTAGGTCCATGTGGACATTACGATCACAATCCTATTCAAGCGAGGGGGGCTTTGGACCCTGGCCATCTGTGCAGCGGGGAAATTTAAGGGGACAGTAATGGACAGGAAAATTTTAAATTATGTGTTTGGGTGACAGAGTCCAACATTAACAGGCAGAGAATCTACGAATTTAGCAAGACGTCTTAAAAAGTGATCTTAAGAAGTACTTGTGAACTTTGGAAATGCACCTTACTCAACACTTTTAGGCAAATTAAGGGGGGAAATTGTAAACACAATCATCAAAAACCTTGCATAAAAATTTCAAGCATTAACCCCTTGCCACATCATTAAGTATTTGGACAATGGTGTCTGCTCATATGTCTTCTTTATGCTGCCATCATTTTGAAATATTGCATTATTTTTAGGACCTTAAAAAGCTTATAGCAAGATAAAGCAGTAATCGTAGTGCCATCAGACACAGGTCCATCAAATAACCTATAACATATGGGAACTCATTTACTAAGGGTCCGCGGACCGCACTATCGTCGATAATCCGTCAATTTTCGATGTGCGCCGCATTTAGAAGGGCTTTTTGTCGCACGAGATCAGATTTGGGCACATTGGCACCGGCTTTCACACAACACAAACCGGGGGGCGGGCTGTCGGATGGATTCGGACAATGCGCAGGATTTAACATTCAAAATTGTGTCGCAAGCCATGCACCGCGTGGAGGAAGGTAAACTCCGGGGACCTCAGCGGGGAAGCGACACATGCAGGAAAATGGACGCACGATCTTAGTGAATGGTGGCAGCTCCAAATCCTCATCAGAAAACACACCTCGGGGATCGCGACGGGACGTGTAAGTAAATATGTCCCATGTTGTTAATCCAGAGGAAAGCAAATAAACCCAAATAGTTTATACTAGAGGAAAACAATCCTGCGTAACTCCCAACCTCAGAATAATTCACTGGTTCAATGTTCATCTAGAATCTAGTGTTTACTTTCACAACATTCTGAGCTAGTATAAAGTCTCACTACTCTCACAATAAGAATCCCTTCCATGACAGTGGCGAAAATGTTTTTTCTCTAAACAAAACAGATGTCCCCTTGTCATCTTTGTTGGCCTAGCTGTAAAAGCAATGTTAGAAAGATCTCTCAACTCTCTATTAAAGTATTTGTACAACTGAATAACCTCAAATTTGGTAACTTGTTTTTGTATTCAAATCCTCCTATTCCAGTTATTACCTTGGTTGTACTTCTTTGCACCCACTCTGGTTCAGTCTTTCTTATACAGCACTGGTACCTAACATTTTTATCTCAAATCCCTTTTTGGAGTTATTTAGATTTAGGGAGTTTTAAAGGCTCATTTATTAGAACCCCCTCCCCCATAAACCAACCTGTTTTCAAAAACTGTCCTTGAAACAATTCGAAACAACTTAAAGGAAAGATTTTAGAGCTTTTACAGAAATGTTTAAATATTATTAATATTTTAATATTGTTCTAACCTTTACACATTTTCAATGAGTAAATCACATATTACAATTTCTAGGACAATTTCCAATCAAATACTAAAAGACGCTACTTGTGGATGTAAACTGCTGTTTAGATACATGGCAGAACACAGACAAGGGGCATATTACATTTGCAGAGATCCTGATTTTGAGGTAAAGTGAGCGTTTTAATCTCACGCCCATATATTTACACCTGACCTTTAACCCCTTCAGGTCTAAGACTTTCTTACAACTAGGACCAGGCCTGACTTTTAAAATTTGCCCTGTGTCATTATAGTAGGTTATGGCTTTGTAATATCCAAGGGATTTTGAGAATGTTTTCTTGTCACACATTGAACTTCAAAGTAATAGAAAAATTTTGATGATATCTTTTGTGTTTAGTTATGAAAAAAATGGAAATTTGGCAAAAATTTCAAAAAAAAATTTATTCTCAAAGTTCAACATTTTTTGCTTTTCAGGCAGATAGTCATAACTGTATAACTAACATTTCCCAAATGCCTGCTTTATATCAGTATGGCTTTTTATGCATCTCTTTCTTTTTTAAGTTCAGAATTGTGGGTGCAATTTTTTTAATTTTTATGAAAACTTTAGGTTACTTTGAGAGGCCTAAATAAAACCCTGTAAATTATGCCATTTTAGAAACTACACCCCTCAATGTTACGCAAAGGTCAACTTTAAGAAGTGTGTTAACTCTTTAGATGTTTCACAGGATTTTAAACAAAATGGAGGTGTTATTTACAAGCTGTAATTTATATTAGAAAATATATTAATTTTGGGCAAAAATTAAACCGACACAACACATTAAATGACGAAAAACTCCACAAAGTTTGATATCCAATTTTCCTGAGTTTGTGGATTCCCCATATCTGGTGGTAAACTGCTGTATATGCTGTATATGAAGGGAAGGAGCACCATTCAGAGTAGATCTGCATTGTCACATTTTACAGGCTATAAAATGTTTATTTTTTTGTAATTTGGACATATGGGGATAATTTATTTTGTGAAATCCATTTTTCAGGTTTTTCAGGGGTTGCAGGAGCCAATAATTAGATTTTATTAACTCTTTTTTGGTGGTAGTTAAACAAATCATTAATTCTTGCTTATGGTTTTTAGCATTTTTTTACAGGACTTTGACTGTACCATAAAAATAAAGGGGCTCATTTACTAATGGCCCCGCAGACCGCACTTTCGTCGGAGATTCCGACGATTTCTGATTTGCGCCACTGGGACAGGGATTTATAAGGGGTTTTTGGCACACACGATCGGATTTTGGCGCAATTGCGCCAGCTTTCATGCGGCACAAATCTGCACTTTCGGGAACTCCGAGGGACAGTGTAAGTAAATGTGCCCCAATGTGTTATCTTTATTCTATGGGTCATCACGATTACGGTGATACCCGATTTATATAGCTTGTTTATGGTTAACTTGTTTTGCAGAATATAGAACTCATATTGTGAGAAATTTGCTTGTTTTTGTATCGTTATTTAACAATGGGCATTTTTTTGTTTACATAGCTTATTTTTTGCACGACAGGCTGTACTTGTCAGGGTACTCATTGGACCTCAGGGTTGCCATGGCAATGATCGGCATGGAGGGTCCCAATCGTTGCGGCAATGCACTATAGACGCAGCGGTCACTATGATTGTAGTGTCTATAAGGTTAAACAGACGGGATCCCAATCCCGGATTTTACTGCGGGATCCTTGCTTCCGCCTACTGCCAGGATCCTGCTGAGCCCGAGCGATTGCCATGACATGAATACTACATCAAGGTGGGGAACTAGAATTACATCAGGGTGCGGGAAGGGTTTAAAATGGAAATTGAATGAAATTGAAATTAGCTTTTTCAATTAAAACATCTCCTCAACCTGGAATTTTTCATTTTTACAATGAATGTAAAAGAAATGGGTAAATAGTGAGCATTGTAACTCAGAGATGCTTTTTAAGTGGCTTACAGGGTCATTCAATCTGTAGTCAGAAAACTGTAGTGGCTCTTAGATGTTATTACAAAAAAAAAATCTTCTTAAATGCTACCCTATTTTAGATGCTACATTCCTTATGGAACTTCTTCAAGGGTATGTGGTTGATTTTTTTGCCCCAGCAAGCTTCCCAAATATTTATACCTAGTGTGGTAAGAAGTGAAAATTGCAATTTTTCCAGAAATATGTCATTTCAATGCCAATAGCCTGTGTCTATATACTGTAAATTGCAGATGCTGTGAGGCAGGTTATCCGTGGTTCAATAGTTTCTATAGTATGTTTCTCTGTGACCATACTGACAGAAAGAATAAATTGAATGGGAGGAGTTTATCAAGATGTGCCAGCACTTGTTGTCAACCCCTCCTTGCAGGTCGTGCCAGAAATACTAAGAGCTGTGTACCCAGATCGATTCTACCACCTTCCCTGTATGTCATAGAACAGGAACTGGTGCAGGCTTTAGCTAATGCTCAGCATGGCCCACTCCACAGCCCTCCCCATTCACTTGTTGTAGAGGTGGTATAGGAGGGTGTTGTAATTCCTGGCCTGGACTTTAATTTGATTTGTGGACCAATGCAAGCCTTGATAAATACCCCTACTGTGACATTTGAACTGCACAGAGATAAACATCTTCTAGCCTTTAAATGCTTGTTTAGAAGTAATTTCCTCTCAGTATGGCAGCGGTGTAATCCAATCACATGAAGCATGAGACTAGACATAACAATATGCATTATTGATGAAAGAACCAGAAAAGCCAAACTGAGGTCTGTAACAGATTTGGCGAGTTCAGCACCCAGGACCCCCAATGCTAAGTAGATGCTGTTCATGCTTCAGGATTGTGTTTGAGGAAGAAGCACAAAACTGGTTGATTGACTGCTGAGAAGCGAATCAACCTGTTTGAAGCCAATTAGTAACAACAGGCATATAGGGTCAGTGACATAGGCAGTGGCTTCTCAAATACCATTCATTGCCCATTTTAGGGCACTTAGGAGGCTGCTGTGATCATGGAAATCTGAAATAATTGAAGGTATTGTGAAGATCTGCAGATAGGCTGCTATAGTGCAGGGCCAAACTTAGTACAATCAGCATTTAGAGCATAATCCAACAATATCTTAAAGGTACAATCTCAATATAGTTTCTGGTTCCATCAAAATGTTAAAGATGCTGTTGCATTATAGTTTCTGGTTCCATAAAAGTTTTAAAGGCGCTGCATTATTCTTTGCTGTTAATTTAAAATACCAGACTTAGACCTATTTGCATCAGTGTTACCTTAAAGTATTAGTAGTATTTGCATTAATGTTACCTTACACTATCAGTATTAGACCTATTTGCATCACTGAGTGCTCTCTTAGGCCACTTCCACAGTTGCATTGCAGATTACGTCAGAGTTTGATCAGAGTGCGATCAGGGTTTGGTCAGTGAAAAACTGACATTTTTCATCAGAGTTCAATCAGTTTTCTGTCAGAGTTTGTTCAGTGTCTCAGTTTTTCACGCACGTTTTCAATGCAATTTCAATGTGTTTTTCATGGGCAGATAATGCGTGTGAAAAGGACTCAGGACTGAGGTCTATCATTTCTCAGAGTGCAATGCATTTTTGATGCATCTCCATAGACTTGTATGATGCGTTTTTAACGCGCATGACTTGCAAAAGTAGAGCACGCTGAGATTTAAACACGGCAGGTCCGCGGCAGCTCCATCTGCAGCGACATACCCGTGCGCACGGCCCGGACGGCACACAACTGTGACATCAGCAACTGTGATGTCACAGTTGTGTGCTGCCCGGGCCGTGCGCATGGAGATGTCGCGGTCCTAGCACTGGCCTGAAGAAGAGGCACTGCAGACGGAGCTGCCGCGGACCCGCCGCAGACATGAGGATGAAAGCGGAGCTGCACAGGCCGTCGGAATGGTGAGCATTGAGGTTTTTTTTTAATATACCTGAGTATAAGCCGAGTGGGGAGTCGAGTATATACGGTACATATGATGTCCGAAACATGTAGGTTGCCACATTTTTTAATGGATACAAGCTTGTACTTTGCAAATTAGATTTTTTGTCGCAAAGGATTTTAGAGCTACGAAATGAAGGACTTGATCACTGTGCAGGATCTATCACCTTCTTTCCCACCCTAGACTTTTCCCAGTTTTCTCGTAGTAAAATTAGGTACCTCGGCTTATATTTGAGTCAGCTTATATTCGAGTGTATATGGTAATTTGATTAATACTACATTTACAAGACATTCATTTTATTTATTTTTCTGAATTTTTTTCTTGACAGTTTGCTAAATGCAAATATTCACTGTAACAGCTAGCTGGCTCTCTGTGAGGGATTGTACCTTCATCATTTTAAAAAAGGTCAAAGTATGTAGAGGAGCTAGCGTGTTCAAGAAGGAAATATGACATATGTAGGCTTTACTAAGATGGAAATCATGCAAAAAAAGGTCAATGGGTGGAAGGTTTATCACAACAAGCAATGCTTCATATTATCCTTGCCCCACAGGTCAGCCTGGATATAGTAAACAACTGCAGCCATGCCTGGTGTAGAATTGCGCTATAACTTGTGTGAACTGGCGCAGGGTATAGCTGATGAGTCAACACAATTTTTATTACCGTATGTACTCGAGTATAAGCCGACCCGAGTACAAGCCGAGGCCCCTAATTTTGTCCCAAAAACCTGGGAAAACCTATTGACTCAAGTATAAGCCGAGGGTGGGAAATGCATTGGTCACAGCCTCCCCAGTATATAGCCTGCCGGACCCTGCCCCATAGTATATAGCCAGCACCTGCCCCCAGTATATAACCTGCCAGCCCATATCCCCCAGTATATAGCCAGCCCCCTGCCCCAGTATAAAGCCAGCAGCAGGTGAGTTTTGATATATTTTTTTTACTCGAGTATAAGCCGAGTTTGGGTTTTCAGCACATTTTTTGTGCAGAAAAACTAGGTTTATACTCGAGTATATATGGTAATTTAAGCCTATTATCATAGTTCTATTAACATTTCATTTTATCTTCTAGATGTTTCTACAAGCAGTAATTGAGAACCCTAAGCAATGGGACTTTATCTTTGTTATGTTCCTAGTCAATGTTTTCTACAAATCCAAGTCATTATATAAATTCAGTGAAACTACTACTATTTTAATAGTATACACAAGACAAACAGAAAAGGTGGGAGAAAGTAAATGTATACTGGTAAGTTTTGTTGTGGCAGGGCATGGATTAAGAAGATTACCTACTACCTTAAAAGTCCTAAACCATGGAAAGAAGAGAATATGAGTGTTTTTTTTTTATCAATGAAGAGATTTGGAAAAAAAATGCGTGTAGGCTAAAAATATAAAAAAAACTGTTTTTTTTGGTTATGTGCTGCACTACTCCCAACATGCCAACAATGACGCAGAGTATACCATTGTCAGACCTTCCATGCACATCTATTGTATGCTTGAAAAAGCTCTTCAGGCAATGAGGGAGGAAGCAATGATGGCAGTCTAGGAAGATGAGGAGGAACAGGTGCCAGTCCACACTAAGCTCGAGGGGGTGGGTTCCTTGACCAGTAGGCATCTTCTGCACTATCCAGCCAGGGAACAGTTTTAGAGTAGTTTCCTGGATACTGCCAAATACTGGGTAGCCACCCTGCTTGATCGTTGCTATAAGGATAGCATAGCTTTTCATTATCTACAGTGTAAGCCTAAAATGAGGTAGTATAAGCGCACTTCGGTGCAGGCACTACTGACAGAATTCCCATCTGTCATTGGGAGCTCAGTGGCAGCACAAGAAGGAGGAGGAGGAAGTTGCCGATGCAACAGGAACATTTTAGAAGGAAGAATGACCACATGGCTAGTGGGCCGTTAGAGCACTTGTTCTGACATTAGTGTCATCATTGATGAGAGGACCCGCCTCTCTTGAGCCAACTTTGACATCAGAAGGTTATTAAAGGGGTTTTCCCCCGAAAAGTTAATTCTCACATCTTAATCCCATAGTGATGTTTACAGAATGAAGATCATTATAACCCCTTACTTTAAAGTTTTATTGCTGTTTTAGCTTCTATATTTCCTTAGGCTGCTCAGTGCAAAATCCCAGGGTGTGAATGGGAACTCTTTAAGGAGACACATTATTATCCCTCTAGTACTGTAGGGCGACAATGTGGTTAGATTACCTAGATACAGGTGTATATACACTTTCATCTGGCTTCTGACATTGTACTAAAACACTGACACATATAAAGAGAGATGAGACAGATGAGAGATGTATGAGATTTCTATTATGAGATGTATGAGATTTTCGTCAGAGGCGTGACGGACAGAGGCTAAGAGACAGAGGCTGACAGACTTTTACACTGTGAGCACTGCTACATCTCTGTTCTCACAGATATGTGCCTGCCTCCCCCTTCCCCTGGATCACTAATCTTCTTGTAGTTTGCATTTCCTCTCTGCTCACCATATGCTGGCAGGAAGTGAATCAGTGAGTGTCTCTGAGCTCCATGCAGAGGGTGTGGCTACAGGCTCAGAGCAGAAAGACACAGAAACACAGCAAGAACAGCTGTCACACAGGAATCCAAGATGGGCAACTGAAATTATGTACACCTGATAGAGTCAGGTTGGACATGTGAAATGCTGTATTTATGTTAATAACAGTGAATTAGAGAATGTGTTGTTTTGCTATCCTGAGTACATATAAGAAACCGGTCTTCGTGGGAAAACCCCTTTAAGATGAACCAGGTATGGATCCCTCAAAACTAGGTTTAGCCAGTGTCTGATGATTTTCCGAATTTCCAAACTTTAACTGTACATTTTTAATTCTGCATTCCCAGAACTTCAACTTAAAATCTTTAATTTTCGCATTTGCAAAACCTTAACTTCAAATTTCCCAATTTTGCATTTCTAGAACTCAAACTTGAAATTCCCAGAACTTGAAATTTTGACTTTTCATATTCCCGACCATTGAACTTTTTCATTACCAAATGTGCACATTTACTAAGGTCCTTGCGCCAGATTTCTTTTGAACTTTGGACATTCTTTCTAGTGCAAACTACTTGCACTATTCTTCATGCAACAAAAATTTCTGCACTGAAGGGGGCTTTCCGGTGCTCCCTTGTACAGTGCACCAGATTTAACAAGTCCAACAGAATTGTGTTGCTCCATGGTAAAGGTGCACCAAAAAATGGTGCACTCTGTCAGAGCTGTGCAGAGGGCACCAGATTAATAAAGAACGGGTTCCAGAAGTCCTGAATCTGTGGCAGACTGTTGCACAGTATTACTGCAGGAGAACTAAATTGCAGAGTTTGGTCTTGAAGAAGTTCAAATTTGAAGTTTTAAATACTATTGCTGCATGTAGTTTTCTTATATAAATGTAATAATATATTTTTTTCACATTTTGTATTAAATAATCCTTAGAATACAATAAAGTATCTTCATTCTTAAATAATAAAATCTTATTATTTGGACATCCAGGATAGCATTAGCAATCCCAATCCCAATCCCAATTTCAATCATGAAAATCTTGAGGGAAAATATGTAACTCTATCCCAAAAGTCAGTTGTACAATACTGATACATTTTCACTATAACAAATTAATCTCTGAGGATTTATTACATTTTAGAACTAGAGAAAAAAGATCAGAGGATTGGAGAATTCTGTACAGCTTGAGCCAACTTAATGGTTGAATAAGGCTTGGTCTATGTCTACGGTTAGAAATGTGTTACATGAATTTGGATCTAAGCTGAGGAAATGTTAAGAAATTGAAAAAATTAGTAAAACTACAATACTATTTAACTAGCTTTTAATCACTCTTGGAAACAGACTTTCTGGTCTAGCACAAAAGTCTGCATTCATGGCTTCCGATATTGTGCAAAATATGAATGTAAATGAAATAAAAGTAACAAAAAAATAACATAAAGTAAAAGAAATATTAGCCTGGCAGTAAATTGTAGTAAGCTACTATGTTATTAGTAGTAATAACAGTTACTTTATATAATATGATAGAACGTGATATAATACAATAGCAGTAAACAATAGTAAATAATAACAATTGTAGATTGATAATAATAACTTGCTAGGTAATAATATTTCAGTAAACATTTTAGAAACAAATAAGTCTTAAAAACCTCAAACAATTGTGAGAAATCTTGAGAATCATTTTATATTATACACTTATAAACAAATAGTAAAGGTTGTGTTTTGTTTTTTTATTACAGTCCAGAATTAAAATTACATTAAAATTAAAAGTATTGTAGATATTATTAATTGTTGGAACAGAGTCATCATTATAATCAGAAGGGTGTTCTTTGCAAAATAAATATGAAGAGTTGATGGTTAAACAATATGAAACAGTATACTCATCTAAAGTATTATAGTTGTCATCGTAGTGAAAACATCTAGCTGGGTTCAGCTGATCATCCAAGGTGTAAGAAGCAAGAGATCAGCTGTTGAGGTCTCCACCCAAAAAGACATTCCCTTTTAAGGTACAGAAAAGTGATCAATACAAAAAAATATCTACACAAATTGTTTCATTTATGAGTGAATTACAGCAACCAGAAATCTAGCCTTTGGATAACACCTATTATTTTTTCAATTGTAGATCAGATCTGGTAGAAGAATAATTATATCAGTCTGTTCACTCAGAAGTTGTTCTCTATCCCTCTTCTTACCTCTCTCCCTCCTATTTTCTGCCTTGAAAGATTCGTCCTCTTAATTTTGTTTAGAAATGTGAAGAGCAAGTTCAGGGATGATTATAGATTTTATCTGAGAGTCTGATTTTCATTTCCCTCTGTTCTTATATCAAACATGAAATGGGAACGATAGAGAGAGAGAGAACGTGTTAGCTATGCAGGTAATGAGATTTTATATTAAAAAGAATAAATTAAACTTATACTGTATGAGGCAATTGAGGAAATGAATCGTGTGTGTTTTAAAAAAAGGAAGACTTTTATATATTAAAAATCCCCTGATAGTTGGGGTCCTCCAAAAAAGGGATTGGCTATTCATTACATGTCCTGAAATGAGAGGAGTAAAGACGGAGAGATTTATAAATTATTTAGGATTGATAGACACAGTGTTGTGACCCAAGGTTTTTTGTATAGAAAAAATTGATTTGAAGATTGTTTTTGCATATCAAACATGTGTCATTGCCATAACAACTATGGAACTAGTAACCGCACCACAGCCCTGATGCCTGAAGAGACATAAGGCCCATTTAGAACATATGAGTCCATTCAGCCACATAGCATAAATCAATAGCACAGCTGACCAAAGTTAATTTTGTCTACTACTTTATTAACCCTTAATGCATCACAACTAGAGATGAGCGAGTATACTCGTCCGAGCTTGATGCTCGTTCGAGTATTAAGGTACTCGAGACGGCTCGTTGCTCGGACGAGTATTTCCCCTGCTCGAGATCGAGCATTTAATTTAAAAAACACAGTGAAGAACAATGAAGAATAGAATAAAAACAGTGAACACAGTGAACACAGGATCATTTAAGTGAAAAACACAGTGAAAAACACAATGAAGAATAGATTACAGATGTTCGGCACATCAGCTTACTTGTCGGAAGATACGCGCGAAACGGTGCAACCAAAATAGTATGTGAAGAACACATTGAAGAACACGGTGAGCAGCACAGAGACACCAGAGAGCAGCACAGAGACACCAGGGAGCAGCACAGAGACACCGGGGAGCAGCACAAAGACACCGGGGAGCAGCACATGGAGACACCGGGGAGCAGCACATGGAGACACCGGGGAGCAGCACAGAGAAATTGGTGAGCAGCACATGGAGACACCGGGGAGCAGCACATGGAGACACCGGGGAGCAGCACATGGAGACACCGGGGAGCAGCACATGGAGACACCGGGGAGCAGCACATGGAGACACCGGGGAGCAGCACATGGAGACATCGGAGCAGCACATGGAGACATCGGGGCAGCGCATGGACACATCGGGCAGTACGGAGACACATCGGAGCAGCACATGGAGACACCGGGGAGCAGCACATGGAGACACCGGGGAGCAGCACATGGAGACACCGGGGAGCAGCACTTGGAGACACCGGGGAGCAGCACATGGAGACACCGGGGAGCAGCACATGGAGACACCGGGGAGCAGCACATGGAGACATCGGGGCAGTGCATGGAGACATCGGGGCAGCGCATGGACACATCGGGCAGCACGGAGACACATCGGGGCAGCACGGAGACACATCGGGGCAGCATATGGAGACATCAGGGCAGCACATGGAGACATCGGGGCAGCACGGAGACTTCAGTGGAAGAAGAGGAGCGTATCTCCCGACAAGTAAGCAAATATGCAGAACATCTGCAATCTATTCTTCACTGTGTTCTTCACTGCGTTTTTCACTTAAATGATCCTGTGTTCACTGTGTTCACTGTTTTTATTCTATTCTTCACTGTTCTTCACATCTGCTAACTTGTCGGGAGATAATATACGTGCGGAACAGTGAAGAATAGATTGCAGATGTTTGCATACATCTGCTAACTTATCAGAAGACATTCTTTTTCAATTAAATAACACATTTTATTCCCAAACCATGGTCCCCTTGAAAAATGCTCGAGTCTCCCATTGACTTCAATGGGGCTCGTTATTCGAGACGAGCACTCGAGCATCAGGAAAAGTTTGTCTCGAATAACGAGCACCCGAGCATTTTAGTGCTCGCTCATCTCTAATCACAACATAACTGTACTTCATGGTACCATTAAGGATGTGTGAAGAGGGCTCATTGGCTAACCCTCATAGCTTACACCCACATAGTGGGTATTTTCCTCATCATTCAGCAAACACCCATTGCTAAAACCCACAGTGAGTGCTGACAGACAGTAGCAGACTGATACAGATCAACAGTAAAATGGTCAAATATTGCAATACGGTTGCTTTAAAGGAAAATGAGGGGAGGCCGACATGGCACTGCTAAGCAGGATGGAATGGTAGTCGGGGGCATCAGGACAAGCAAATGTGAGTTGCTAGGAGAAAGGCTAGCGGCTTTGTTAGGCTGAGAACACAACCAACTTACTGCAAGTGGAGAAAGTGATCCTGCCCATCCTATGTTATGCCTGTTTAGATTAGCTAGGTAGGGATGTCATGACAGCTTTTAAGAGGTGTGGGACGCAAAAGGTCCTTAGAGTAAGGGGAGTGGTGGTAGAGAAAATACATGGTGGATAAGTTTTATCCAATTTAATTTGGGTACCACTTGGTTGTGGTGATTTTTAGGCTCCTGCTGGTATGTGTCCCATGGAGCAGTTTAAAAAATGGGTGGATATGGCCATCTTCAATCATTGAAGCCCTTGCACCAGAGATGGTGGTTAGGGGTTAAATAAAAGGTAGTGGGCATATTGGCAGTTTAATAGTTTTATAGTTCCAAGAATATTAGTCCCCTTATATCAGAAGAGATTTTATGTAATTTATATACATTTTTCAGATATTGCTTATGTTGGATGTATAATTGTTATTCATTCGGTGATTTATTTGACAAATTTGTATTATATTGCGTTGTGTAATAAAAAAGCTGCTGTGGCCAAATTAATCCAAAACATGTGTGGAATCTTTTATTTCCAGGGAAAGACATAATCAGGGGATATTAAGAAGCTGATAAAGTATCTAATGACTTAACTCCTTACAGTGACTTCAGTTACTTATATGCTTACACAACTGTATTTTCAAATGAAATACTCTATAAGTATACAAGCAGCTAATCCAGACTTTAGTTTTGTCTGTCTGCTTTTATGAACTTCATTTCTGTCATGCAAATTCACCCACCCAAAATAAAGACTTCATTAAAATTTATGTATAAAAAGCATTTGTAACGTCCGTGCCTATGTCGCACTAGTAGTTGGCGAAATAGAGGCGTTTATTTGTGTGTGAACTGTGGCTTACTGCTTGTGTTTGGATTAACTGAGCCACACCCTGCTCCTTGCATTTCTGTCCTGCCCAGCAAGGGTTACTAACCTGATGGACAGTTCCCCCAGTGAGCTACTGGAGGCGTGTCTGGGATCGGCTTTATATACCTGCCCATTCCCATCTTACCTTGCTGGTTATTTTGAGTCTTGTCGTCCCTGTGTTTCTAGTTCAGTTCTACCTGTCTCCGTTTGTCTTCCTGTATATAACCTGTTTGATCTTGACCTGACCTGTGTACATCCCGCCTGTACCTGTATCTAGATCGAACCTGTGATTATCTGCCTGAAGTCCTGTCTATATCAGTTGTTTTGTCCCTCTCTCAGTCCTGTGCTTGTATTCTGTACACCAATGTGAACACTGACCTGTATCTGTATTCCGGTTACCTGTTCAGTCTTGTGTTGGTTTCTGTGCGCCAGTGTGAACACTGGTCTATTCCTGTATTCCCGTTACCTATCCGCTCCACCATCCAGCAGCTGCCAGACGAAGTAAGTTTCCCCTGTCATGTTGTAGGATTGCTCAGGGACCGTCAGTTAGGTTTCTGATATTGGGTTCGCCCTTATCAGGGCGGTTTATCTGCTTTAAGCAGGGCGAGTAAACTCGCAGGGTGAGTTTACCACCACTTACCTAGTCTGACAGCTAGCGCCAAGCCTGGTTGTGGTTGCGCGGTTGCTGGACAGGTACTGACAGCATTGCTCTTATTCCTTTCCATGTCATGACTCATTGAGTCATGCATATTAAAAATTACTTGCATTACCCCGTCTTCTTATTTCTGATTGTCAGGCTTGAGTCCTATGATAGTATGCTATATGGAACATTGAGAGAGAACTCTGCTACATCATTGGACACTTAAAGGCATGTGACCAGGATGACATCATCTAGGGTCCTGTTACTAATGCAACATCAAACTCATGTATGTATCTTATCACATGAAATCATAAAATGCCTCCATGGAGGATGGAGAAGAGTAGAATTCCATGCAGGATGGGTAGGAGTAGAAGTCCATGGAGGGTGCTGTGATTTTATGTGATCAGATATAAGCATGGTGTACAGTTTGCTACACGACATGCTGAGAAGAGGCATGAAGCATGGGGAGATGAAAAAGGGAGGGGCCGGTCAAGAAGGACAAGACTCCTCTGATGCCAGGTAATATAAAATAAACTGCAATGTGAAACAGAAAATAAAACTTTTTCTGCTTCACATTGCTGTGATTATTTCAACCGTTGCCGATATGTCTCCTGCACAATCATCCCCTCCTCTACTTCCGTGCACCTGTCTTATAGACGTGAAGCCACAGGATTACTGAGAGACGGTGAGGTGACTATTTTGTCTTTTTTTCTGTTTTTAATATAAGATTGAGGGGATTTAGGTGGATGTCAGGGAAACAATAGTTAGCTAAAAGAAGGGTGTCAGTTCGTTAAAAGGGCTCTATGGGAAGCTGTCACTAGCAGTATATGTGAAAATGTGGTGACAGGTTCCCTTTAAGGTTTGCAGAAACCTAAAACGGATAAAAACATGTAAAATATAATAAAATAGACTGTAAAGTTACTATAATTATCTGAACTATTCATATCGGTTATAAGAAATTGATTTATGCTTTGAAGAGTTATGTCATTAGACACTTTATCAGGTTCCTCTGAGCATCAGTGAATACAGGACAGAAATATTATTTACTCAAACTGTTTACATAAGGAAGAAAATGAAGGAAACAGGAATAGATTTCTTTTAATAAAGTATATTACAAAGTTTGCTATTATTATTTGCACTATTGATTTGTGCCAGTTTGTTAAAAATTCAGGTCTGTATTACCTCGATGTGGAATTGAAAAACAAAAGAAATTTCCCACAGTTGTTTTATGCTTTTCATTTTGCACTTTTCCCTTTGAGGCTTAAACATCATAATGAATTCAATATCTGGGTTAATATTATATGATTATATCAGAAGCAAATTTATCATGTTTTTCTTATATTTTCCTTTTTTTTCACATAAAAATCTTTTTTTTTTTTGTACATCACATCCTTCAGATCCATATTTTATTTCTCTTTATTCTGTCAATTAAATTGTGTGAAGGTTTTTTCCTTGCAGGAAGACCTATTGTTTTTATTTGTTGCATTATGTGGAACATGAGTTTTCTTGATCGATTTACATAAAGTTTATTCATTGACAAACAACATTTATTAAGATCATGAAGAAGGTTTTGCCAAAAACTCATAGATCAGTAGGTATACTTTTTGTGATGTTTGTTGTGATTCTGTCATTTTAATAAAAAACTAGGCATCATCTTTATCAGTATGAGCGCTGGAACATTCTTACCTTGCTGTTCCTCTCTCCCTAGAGGATTAATACATGTATCTATCAGAAGTGGAGCAATACAATGTACTATGCTGTTAGTGTAATACAGACATACATTCTATTAGGCTCTGTCTCTGGCATAGATAAACACTGAAAGCAGACTGGGGGTCTTCACTACGTCCAGAGTAAGCCACCTTACTCAAAAAAGCTTGGGGTGCTGCATTCGTGGTTAAACTATCAAGATCTAAGATGTTGCTGATTGTTAAGAAGTATCAAACTGTTTTAAAAAGGCATATTATGCTTTAAGCATTTTACATAGAAGCACAAGTTATGCCTCTGGCAATTAATATTGACATTTAGAATCAGTTGAAATAAATTGATAACACCGTAACATGACGCGAAAGGGAGATCCTCGGCGTCCCACGAGCTCCCTAACGATACCTCTAACAGCTGATCTTAGCGGGGTTGGTGTCTATACGGAGCGACTAGAGGCGGTTGCCGAGATACATCGGCACCTTCACAGGAGACGCTGCGGAGCAGGCTGAGGACGCTATACCTCCATTAGCTGCTCTACTAGCCACTTGATCGGCAGCAGATTCGGAGCCACAGAAGACTAGCGGCCGGCGTTGAGCGATGTCTGCCTCAGAGGGATTGCGGTGGCCAGTAGGACTCCAGAGGTACCAGCTAATTAAACAAACTACAGCCCGCAGCGATAATATGCCGCATGGAGTTCGGCAGCAGGCTGGACCATTGGCTGGCTCACCTGTACCCTCCATCGTTCGTTTTGCCCGGACTTCTATAGGAGGTATGCAGTCCTCCCCAACTACCGCCTGCCAGATGCGTGCAAGACAGCAGAGGACACCAGGAGGACCAGCAGGTGGTGTTCATGAGGCAGCGAGTCCTGAGCAGCGTGGTGGAGCAGAGGATGTTGCTCCGCCAGTGCCGAATGTTGTAAGTGGTCAGGAGACACAGAATAACCCTTCAACAGGTAACATGGGGCAAACAGTATCCCTTGCAGAGCTTAAAGAGATGTTGGTGGCTCTTCTGACTACAAATGACTTAGAAATACAGATAACAAGACTGGAGGAAAAATGCCTGTGGGAATTGGAGGAGGTACGGGCCTCTGTGGCTATTGATTCAGAGGCAACACCAACATATGGAAAATGGCAGAGAATGTGCTGAGATACACACTGGTCAAACACATTCCAACATCATAAAAGAACTGGCCCTGCAAATAGATGACTTAGAAAATCGTGGCAGGAGGAAAAATATTAAGATCAGGGGAATGCCCGAATCAGTATCAGGGGACCGGCTGAAAGAGGCGGCAACATATATCTTTAACTCCATATTAGGAGAGCCAGAAAATACACCTATAGAGATTGGCCGAATACATCGGGTCGCATACAAGTTCAATAGAGGCTCGGACAATGCTGCACGGGAAGTGTTATGCCGCATTCACTATTTTCAACAGAAAGAAAACATCTTGAAAAAAGCCTGGGATAGGGGTCCTATCCCGTTTGAAAACACGCAAGTGTTCCTATTACCAGACATTTCAAAATGCTCCTTAGCAAAGAGAAGGTTGCTGAGTCCACTCCTGCAAAGGGCAAAAGATGTTGGGGCGACATATAAATGGGGATACCCCTTCTGTGTTACCCTACATAGGGATGGCCTGAACTATACGGTGTATACACCATCAGATTTAAATGGCGCTTACAGATTTTTGGGGATCGAACCAGTGGAGATCTTGGATTGGAGTCTATGGGGCAGATTTACTTACCCGGTCCATTCGCGATCCAGCGGCACGTTCTCTGCGCTGGATTCGGGTCCGGATGGGATTTATTAAGGTAGTTCCTCCGCCGTCCACCAGGTGGCGCTGCTGCACTGAAAAGCATCGGAATGCACTGGAGTTCACTGAGCCAGGATGAGTGAAGGTAAGTGCAAGCTCAGCGACAGATTTTTTTAAAAAATGTGGCGGTTTTTCCGAATCCGTCGGGTTTTCGTTCGGCCACGCCCCCGATTTCCGTCACGTGCATGCCAGCGCCGATGCGCCACAATCCAATCACGTGCGCCAAAATCCCGGGGGAAATCGGCGCAAATCGGAAATATTCGGGTAACAGGTCGGGAAAACGCGAATTGGGCCCTTAGTAAATGACAGCCTATATCCCTTACCCAGCCCCATCACAGCAAGAGCTAGGGGCCCAACACAGCGCTCAGAAACACAGCTCTTAATTAGAAGGGACATATCAAGCAATTCTCAGCCAGAAGTTAACCAGTGGTTATCCCCAGCATTGCCTAGTACTGCCAAGATTATTGACTCTCATACGATGATAAAAAGGGTGTAATATCTGGGGAATGTAAAATAAGGCACTGTATAGGGTGGGTCTCCTTTTTTTTTTTTTTTATGTTCGCAATACCCATACTGTGACAGAATCCTATTATAATGGTTTCTTCCTTTCCCTCCTTTCCCACCGTGGAGGGGGCCACCCGGGAGGTTAAAATCGCCAAATATTTATTTATAGCCCCCAGTGTGCCTGCATATTAGCTCCACTATTATAAATGAATTGTCCCGTGCTGCTGTGTTATAAGAATGGGGTGTGAGACACTGAAGGGGTTAACTGTGGATGGGCGGTATGTTTCCCCTAGGTTTTGCTATTATGCAAGGCCTTAGTGCTGAGGTTTGTGTCCAGCACCTTGGACACAGGTGGTGGGAACAGCCCAATTAGCCCCATAAAGCCGCTCAGCAGAGCTGGAAGTGTTGTCTCTCTATAAGGAGGCTGGAGAGCACACAGCCCTGACCTCTGTGCCTGGAGCAGCCAAGTGATTTTGTATAGTGGTGAGTTAGTGGAATACCTGTATAGTTAGCACCCTGACGGGTAGGATTTTGTTTGTTTAACCCCTTAACGACTTGGCCTTTTTTAGTTTTTTCACTTCCATTTTTCACACCCCACCTTCAAAAATCTATAACTTTTTTATTTTTCAACATAAAGAGCTCTGTTATGGCTTATTTTCTGCGTAACAAATTGCACTTCGTAGTGACGGTATTTAATATTCCATGGCGCGTACTGGGAAGCGGGAAAAAAATTCCAAATGCAGTGAAAATGGTGAAAAAACACATTTGCGACGTTTTCTTGTGGGCTTGGATTTCACAGCTTTCACTCTGCGTCCCAAATGACATGTCTACTTTATTCTTTGGGTTGCTACGATCACAGGGATACCACATTTGTACAGGTTTTCTAATGTTTTCATACATTTAAAAAAATTAAAACCTCCTGTACAAAATTTTTTTTTTTATTTTGCCATCTTCTGGCGCTAATAACTTTTTCATACTTTGGTATACGAAGCTGTGGGTGGTGTCATTTTTTGCGACTTTTGATGGTGTTTTCATTGCTATCATTGTTAGGACTGTGCTACCTTTTGATAACTTTTTATTAATTTTTTTATATTTTCCAAAATGGCAAAAAAATGTCATTTTTGACTTTGAACGCTATTTTCCGTTACGGGGTTAAACGCAGTGAAAAACCGTTATAATATTTTGATAGATCGGACATTTTCGGACGCGGCGATACCTAATGTGTTTATGATTTTTACTGTTTATTAATATTAATATCAGTTCTAGGGAAAGGGGGGTGATTTGAATTTTTAGGTTTTTTTAATATAATTTTTTTCTTTTAAACTTTTTTTTACTTTTACTTTAACTATTTTTCAGACTCCCTAGGGTACTTTAACCCTAGGCTGTCTGATCGATCCTACCATATACTGCCATACTGCAATATGGCAGTATATGGGGATTTTACTCCTCATTCATTACAATGTGCTGATAGCACATTGTAATGAATAGGTTAAAACGAGACAGCTTCGGGCCTTCGTGAGGCCCGATGCTGTCATGGCAACGGATCACCGCTCCCCGTGACGTCATCGGGGAGTGGAGATCCGCGCCAAGATGGCGGCGCCCATGCGGCGCCATCTTTTTGAAGCCTCCGGCAGCATTGCCGGAGGCGATCGCGGTGAAAGCACCCGCGATCGGTGCTAGCACCGATCGCGGGTGTTACCGGTAAGCCTTTGCTGCAATATGCAGCAAAGACTTACCGGCTATGGAGAGGGCTCGGCCCGCGAGCCCTCTCCATGCACCGGGACCCGGCGCGCGCCGTACTAGTACGGCGCGCGTCGGGAAGGGGTTAATGCCTGAATGTAAAGGCTGTTTTATTTTGCTGTTGCAATAAACGCAGGCGAGACCTGTTTTGGACTGTACCTTGGTGTCACTGTCTTGAACTGCATCACAGCACCCCGCTACCACGGTCTCTACCGGGCCAAATCCCCACATATGGTGCTTCGGATTGCTGGCAGTTCAAAAAGACACACACCTGAAAGGCTCGCTACATCCTGCAACACTGCATGGCCTGGGTGAAAGCAGCAGGCAAATTGCAGGATAAAGCCAAGATGGAGGACTTTATTAAAGCCATGCTCCAGCACAGGGCCGGATTAAGGTTGGTGGGGGCCCCTGGGCGCAAAATCTGGTGGAGGCCCCCACTGAGTGTACATGTCCTCCTGATGCCTTTCCACTATCCCAGCAGTAACACAGCTACATACAGCCGCCTCGCCCCCAGTAACACAGCTACAAACAGCCGCCTCATCCCCAGTAACACAGCTAAATACAGCCGCCTCATCCCCAGTAACACAGCTACATACAGCCGCCTCGCCCCCAGTAACACAGCTACATACAGCCGCCTCGCCCCCAGTATCACAGCTACAAACAGCCGCCTCATCCCCAGTAACACAGCTACATACAGCCGCCTCAACCCCAGTAACACAGCTCCTTACAGCAGCCTCACCCCCAGTAACACAGCTACATACAGCCGCCTCACCCCCAGTAACACAGCTACATACAGCCGTCTCATCCCCAGTAACACAGCTACATACAGCCGCCTCGCCCCCAGTATCACAGCTACAAACAGCCGCCTCATCCCCAGTAACACAGCTACCTACAGCCACCTCATCCCCAGTAACACAGCTACATACAGCCGCCTCATCCCCAGTAACACAGCTACATACAGCCGCCTCGTCAACAGTAACACAGCTACATACAGCCACCTCATTCCCAGTAACACAGCTACATACAGCCGCCTCGTCAACAGTAACACAGCTACATACAGCCGCCTCATCCCCAGTAACACAGCTACATACAGCCGCCTCCTCCCCAGTAACACAGCTACATACAGCTGCCTGGCCCCCAGTAACACAGCTACATACAGCCGCCTCGCCCCCAGTAACACAGCTACAAACAGCCGCCTCGCCCCCAGTAACACAGCTACAAACAGCCGCCTCATCCCCAGTAACACAGCTACATACAGCCGCCTCAACCCCAGTAACACAGCTACATACAGCCGCCTCACCCCCAGTAACACAGCTACATACAGCCGCCTCACCCCCAGTAACACAGCTACAAACAGCCGCCTCAACCCCAGTAACATAGCTACATACAGCCGCCTCACCCCCAGTAACACAGCTACATACAGCCGCCTCGCCCCCAGTAACACAGCTACATCCAGTCGCCTCACCCCCAGTAACACAGCTACATCCAGCCGCCTCATCCCCAGTAACACAGCTACATACAGCCGCCTCATCCCCAGTAACACAGCTACATACAGCCGCCTCATCCCCAGTAACACCGCTACACACAGCCACCTCATCCCCAGTAACACAGCTACATACAGCCGCCTCACCCCCAGTAACACAGCTACATACTGCCGCCTCACCCCCAGTAACACAGCTACCTACAGCCACCTCATCAACAGTAACACAGCTACATACAGCCGCCTCGTCAACAGTAACACAGCTACATACAGCCGCCTCATCCCCAGTAACACAGCTACATACAGCCGCCTCATCCCCAGTAACACAGCTACAAACAGCCGCCTCATCCCCAGTAACACAGCTACATACAGCCGCCTCTCCCCCAGTAACACAGCTACATACAGCCGCCTCTCGCCCAGTAACACAGCTACATACAGCCGCCTCATCCCCAGTAACACAGCTACATACAGCCGCCTCATCCCCAGTAACACAGCTACATACAGCCGCCTCATCCCCAGTAACACAGCTACATACAGCCGCCTCATCCCCAGTAACAGCTACATACAGCCGCCTCGCTCCCAGTAACACAGCTACATACAGCTGCCTCTCCCCCAGTAACACAGCTATATACAGCCACCTCACCCCCAGTAACACAGCTGACTACAGCCTGGCAGGCACACGTTAGGCGTGCTGAAGAGGAGAAGAGGTGATCGCGGCTCACCACTCCCCTCTCCATAGAGAATAGAGCTGCATGGTTGTTCTTACTGCACGCTCTGTCTCTTTTGCGGGCGCAGCACGAAACAGTGAGTACTCGTTGTGCTCTCTGTACCGAGCCGAGGCGGTATAGAAGCCTATGGGGGAAGTATATCCGGTAGCAAATTTGCGGCCAGATATACGTCCCCCATACGTTCTTGTGAATGTACCCTTATACAGACATGTTTATACAATTACACACTGATATATACACATCTTTATATACTTATATACACACATAAAGTTCTACACTCGTATGCTTGCACCCATACATACACACAAGTATACACTTATACACACACATTTATGCACTCAAATACATCTATACACTAATACACAGAGTATACATACAACTCATAAAGTATATACACACATACAGCAAATACACACACATTCAGTAAATACAGCATATACACACACATACGGGAAATACACACGCACATTTAGTATATAGAGCATAAACATACATACCGTATACCCAGCATTATGTATATATATTTAAATGTACACACATATATGCGTTTATAAATACAGTATATGCATCTATACATAGTAGATGCATATATACCCATATACACAGTATATACACCTATACACAGTGTGTATATATATATACACACTGTGTATAGGTGTATATACTGTGTATATGGGTATATACAGGGTATATGTGTATGTATGCATCTACTCTGTATATATGCATCTACTGTGTATATGGGTAAACCCATATACACAGTAAATGCATATATACACAGTAGATGCATATATACACTGTATATACATATATACACATATACACTGTATATACATATATACACATATACACTGTATATACATATATACACTGTATATACATATATACACACCGATAAATACATATGTATATACTTACATTTTGGGGTGACCGGCTGTGGCTTCAGGCAGGCGTTCGGGAGGTTGCTTGTTCAGGCGGGGTGGGGGGGTGCGGGGGAGTCGACGGGTGCTTGTTCGAGCGGTGGGGGGCGGAGGGGGGGGTCGCTTGTTCGGCCGGGCAGGGGGGGGGGGGGCACGGGGGTTGCTTGTTCCAGCGGGGGCGGGGGGGGGGTCGAGCGGGGCTGCTTGTTCGCGCGGGCCGGCTGTGGGTTGGTAGCTCGGCCATGCATGGCAGGGTATGGGCGCGCCGGGAGGAGGTGACCTGTGCGGGGGGGGGGGTGCGGGTGGTCGGGTGCCGGGTGGAGAGGCGAGCGCAGTGTCATCTGTGCCGAGGGGGGCGGGCGTGGAGGTGGACGCAGTGTCATCTGTACCAGGGGGGGGAGTCACCTGTGCCAGGGTGGGCGGGCGGAGAGGCGGAGGCAATGTCACTTGTGCCAGTGGGAGCGATGCAGCCGCGATGCAGCCGCGCTGCAGCGGGCATCTCAGGAGCGGGGACACGGCATCGCAGGGGGTGCGATCTGGTGGGGGCCCTTAGGGGGGGGCAAGATGGTGGGGGCCCCGGGGCTCTAGCCCCGCGAGCCCCGCCTATAATCCGGCCCTGCTCCAGCAACAGGAGGAGAGATCCCGCCAGCAGCAGGAGGAGGCCAGAGCTAATCGGCAGCAGCAGCAGGAAGAGTCCCAGGCTAATCGGCAGCTGCAGCAAGCCATGCTCCAGCAACAGGAGGAGAGGTCCCGCCAGCAGCAAACCATGTTCCAGCTGCAGGAGGAGAGGTCCCGCCAGCAGCAGGAAGAGTCCCGAGCCATGTTCCAGCTGATGATGGAAAAGTTTTCTGGCATTATGGCAGCACCGCAAGCAACGACTACTGAGGGGTCCCATACTGGTTTGCAAGGGTACCCGGTAGTCCAGCGTTCCGCACGGGCTGCAGTACAAAAGGCTTTACAAAAAATGACGGCGACCGACGACGTGGAGGCATATCTCACTGTGTTCTAGCGAGTAGCTGAGCGAGAGGAGTTACCAGCTGAGCAGTGGGCAGATGTCCTGGCACCGTTCCTGACGGGCGAAGCGCAGAAGGCTTACTACGACCTGAGTGAAACGGAGGCCCGTGAGTACCCCCAGCTAAAGGCGGAGATTCTGGCTCGTCTTGGGGTCACCGTTCAAGTTCGCTCCAGCCGGGTCCACCAGTGGGCATACTCAGAAAAACTACCCCCACGCTCCCAAATGCATGACCTGATCCATCTTGTCCGGAAGTGGCTACAACCAGAGGACTGCACCCCAGCACAGATGGTAGAGAGCGTGGTTCTTGACAAGTTCACCCGTTCTCTGCCATCTCGGCTCCAGCGGTGGGTTGGACAGGCCGGTCCCACAAATGCTGAGGAACTCGTGTCCCTAGTAGAGAGATATCGGGCTACGGAGGATCTTCTACTTACCTCTCCCACACGAAGCAGTGCCAGTGACAAGGTCACCAAACCATCTGGCAAGACTGCTACTGCGGAAAATGGGAGACAGGTCAGGTTGGGAGGAGGTTCATTGGGGGGCGTGGATACCCAGAAACCCTGTGAGGCTCGTGACAGAGGTCATAGCCGTATCCAGTGCTGGCGATGCCATGAAATGGGCCATATTGCTGCCAACTGTCCACTGTCAGTGGAGCCAATCGACTGCAACCAGACCCGGCGAGTGTCACTGTTTGCCCGGCCGGTTCTGACAGCCGAATCGGTCACGGATGCAGAACCCCAAGTGTGTATGGTCACAATCGGGGGCCACACAGTGGAAGCCTTGCTAGACTCAGGGAGTCTGGTCACCCTGGTGCGGGGAACTTTGGTTGATCCTGGACTATACAGTGGGCGGAAAGTGGGAGTGTTGTGTATACACGGGGACACTCGCGAATATCCCACTGCTGTCATCAACCTACATACCCCTTGTGGTACTATTACCCATGAAGTGGGGGTGGTGGGGACCCTGTTTCATGAGGCTATTATCGGCAGAGACTTACCAGTGTTTTGGGACTTCTGGAGACGAAGACCCACCTCAGGTGCTATTGCAGATAATGGACATCAGTTATGTCCGGCCTTGGCCCCTGAACCCTTTGAGGCCAATGTTCCCACGCCAGCAGTAGGGGTGACCCCATGTGATGAATTCTCTCCCCTAGAGGTCCTAGCTGGTGAGGTCGAGGGCCACGAGGAGGTAGCCGACCTGCCGGACCTTGAGATTTCCCGTGAAAATTTTGGGGCTGCACAGCTACAGGACCCTACCTTGTTTAAAGCACGGGAAAATGTTAAAGTGATAAATGGGTACTCCAAATACCAGGGGCTGACAAAATATACCCCCGAATGGTGATTGTTGGGGAACTGTTGTACAGGGTTGACCAGGTACGGGGTGAGGAGGTTGAGCAACTTGTAGTACCCCAATCTCACCGTAGGCTGGTGCTAGATTTGGCACATAAACATGTGCTGGGAGGGCACTTTGGTGCTGAGAAGACCTGAGAGAGGATCCTGCAGAGATTTTTCTGGCCCGGGGTGTGGGAGGAGGTAAACCGGTATTGTAGCTCCTGCCCTGAGTGCCAACTTATTGCCCCGGTGTCCCACTTCAGGAGTCCTCTGGTCCCATTACCAATCATAGAGGTGCCGTTTGAACGGATTGCAATGGATTTGGTTGGCCCCATAGTCAAGTCCACAAGGGGGCACCAGTACATCCTGGTTATCCTGGACTACGCTACGCGGTATCCAGAGGCAATCCCGTTAAGGAACACCTCCTCCAAAAACATTGTTAGGGAGCTGTTCCAGGTATTCTCCCACACAGGCCTCCCCAAGGAAATCTTGACTGACCAGGGAACCCCATTCATGTCTAGAGTAATGAAGGAGATGTGTAAATTACTGCAGGTTAAACAGCTCCGCACCTCTGTATATCACCCCCAGACAGATGGCCTGGTCGAGAGGTTTAACAAGACCTTGAAGGGGATGCTAAAGAGGGTGGTCAGCAAAGATGGGAAGGACTGGGATTGTTTGTTGCCTTATTTGATGTTTGCAATACGTGAAGTTCCCCAGTCCTCCACAGGTTTCTCACCCTTTGAGCTGTTATATGGCCGTTCCCCACGTGGGCTTTTGGATGTAGCTAAGGAGACCTGGGAACAGGAGAGGACCCCCCACCGTAGTGTGATTGAACACGTCTCCCTTATGCAGGACCGCATAGCGGCGGTAATGCCCCTTGTAAAGGAGCACATGACAAGGGCACAAGAGGCCCAGTCTAGGGTCTACAATAGATCAGCCAGACTCAGGACCTTTAACCCAGGCGACAGAGTGCTAGTTCTGGTGCCCACCGTTGAGAGTAAGTTCTTGGCAAAATGGCAAGGTCCATATGAGGTCATGGAGAAAGTGGGGGAGGTTAACTACAAGGTATCTCAGCCGGGGAGGAGGAAACCCGAACAGATATACCACGTGAACCTCCTAAAGCCATGGAGGGAAAGAGAGTCCCTGATGGCCGTGGGAGTAGAAAAAGCGCCTGTCCCCAAGAAGGTGACACCGGAGGTAGGTGTACCCGATGCCAAGGTGCCTGAAGTACGGATCTCGGAGTCCCTCTCCAGGGCCCAGATTCAGGAAGCGAAGGAGTTTGTGCTCTGAAACGTTGATGTGTTCTCTAAGTTACCGGGTCGTACTTCAGTCATCAAGCATGACATTATAACAGAACCCCACATCCGGGTACACCAAAAACCCTACCGGGTCCCTGAAGCGCGCCGGCTAGCCATATCCGAAGAAGTCAGGCAGATGTTAGACCTGGGGGTTATCGAGGAGTCTAAAAGTGACTGGTCGAGTCCTATTGTGTTGATTCCCAAACCTGATGGTTCCCTACGGTTCTGCAATGACTTTAGGAAGTTGAACGAGGTGTCCAAATTTGATTCTTATCCTATGCCCAGAGTTGACGAGTTGATAGAACGACTTGGACAGGCTAGGTTCTTCTCCACCCTTGACCTGACGAAAGGCTATTGGCAGGTACCCCTTACTGACAGGGCTAAAGAGAAGACCGCTTTTGTTACTCCTGATGGGCTATTTCAGTATGTGGTACTTCCCTTTGGGCTACATGGGGCTCCCGCCACATTCCAGAGGTTAATGGATCTCGTGTTAAAACCTCACCGAAGATATGCCTCGGCCTACCTAAATGACATCATAGTCTTTAGTAACGATTGGGAGAGTCATCTAGCCAAGGTACAAGCAGTGGTAGACTCCCTGAGGGCAGCAGGGTTGACAGCGAACCCCCAAAAATGTGCACTTGGTCTGAAAGAGGCCCGTTACCTGGGGTACCGTATTGGGCGAGGTGTCATCAAACCCCAAGTAAATAAAGTGGAGGCGATACAGCAGTGGCCACGACCTATGAGCAAGAAGCAAGTCAGGGCTTTCCTAGGCATAGTGGGCTACTATCACCGATTTATTCCCGATTTTGCGACAATAGCGGCACCGCTGACTGACCTGACCGAGGGTAGCGGGTTGGTAATGGTAAAGTGGAGTGAAGAGGCTGAGGGGGCGTTTCAGCGACTTAAGATGGTTTTGTGTGAGGGACCGGTACTGATCACCCCTAACTTCACCAAGACCTTTATTGTGCAGACTGACGCTTCTGATGTGGGCTTAGGGGCTGTCCTGTCCCAAGTAGTGGAGGGTGAGGAACATCCCGTGACATTCCTGAGCCGCAAGCTCACACCCCCTGAGAAGAACTATAGCATAGTTGAGAGGGAGTGCTTGGCGATTAAATGCGCTCTGGAATCCCTGAGATATTACTTGATAGGGCGACAGTTTACACTAGTGACCGATCACTCTCCCCTCACCTGGATGAGTCAGGCCAAAGAGAGGAACGCCAGGGTCACAAGGTGGTTCCTAATGTTGCAGAATTTCAAATTCACGGTGGAACATCGAGCAGGAAAGCTGCATGGGAATGCCGATGCCCTGTCTCGTACCCACTGTCTGATGGCCAAAGGTGTTCGCCCCCACAGGGTCAAACAGAGGGGGAGGGTATGTGAGACACTGAAGGGGTTAACTCTGGATGGGCGGTATGTTTCCCCTAGGTTTTGCTATTATGCAAGGCCTTAGTGCTGAGGTTTGTGTCCAGCACCTTGGACACAGGTGGTGGGAACAGCCCAATTAGCCCCATAAAGCCGCTCAGCAGAGCTGGAAGTGTTGTCTCTCTGTAAGGAGGCTGGAGAGCACACAGCCCTGACCTCTGTGCCTGGAGCAGCCAAGTGATTTTGTATAGTGGTGAGTTAGTGGAATACCTGTACAGTTAGCACCCTGATGGGTAGGATTTTGTTTGTTTAATGCCTGAATGTAAAGGCTGTTTTATTTTGCTGCTGCAATAAACGCAGGCGAGACCTGTTTTGGACTGTACCTTGGTGTCACTGTCTTGAACTGCATCACAGCACCACGGTCTCTACCGGGCCAAATCCCCACAGGGGGTAGAGTAATAGGGCGGGGGGAAGCTAGGGACTTAATTAAAGAACAGGGGACTAAAGCCTCACCTGGTGGCCAAGCCCGTGGAGGGTATTAAGGAGGAGAAACAACTGAGATGTATTCATGTGATCATGAGATGAACAAATCCCATTGTCGGTATGCATATAGATGTACACCTACATGGGGGCATATGTGGGTGTTGTGTGGAAATTCTATGTTCAAATTATTCTATGTTCTTTTTGGGGGGTATGAGGGGTGAGAATTTAAGTATCATAGGATTGTATATTTATATCAGAGAATATGACATTTAGCTATAGTACAGAAGGGATGTGATAATGACTGGCTTTGTTATATCCTATCATGATCTGAATAATTTATTATTTTGTGATGAATATGTATTATAGAAGAATATTTGTTTATGTAATAGGGTGATTGAAATATACCTGTGGGTTATGTGGATCTGGGCCGTGATGCTTGGAGGGGAAGACGGAGGGGGGAAATAATTGGGGGAGTATAATTGACCACAAAGGCATGTTAAGATGTAAAGAGTCAACCAAACGGTAGAGAATGATCTTACAGGGGTTATAGTTGTGTATTGTAAGAATTATAGAGTCACGGCCACTATATGTTTATTTTTAAAATGTAATTTTTTTCTTTTATATTTATTAGAAGTAATATAGTACTAGTCATAGATAATAGATAATATGAATATAGAGTAGAAGAAGGAATGTGTTTATCTGTTGATTATGATTGGATTATGGTGAAGTTGGGAACCTAGTGACACGAAATAACACAGGGAATAGCCCCGGATAAAGGGGAATTTATGAGTTTTAAAATTCATATCTAGACACAAGAGACACGACTCATGGAGGACACACACATGCTAAAGGGAAGATAGGTTAGGCGGGTGGACAAATCGTTTCATATCCCCCCAACAGGGAGGCCACTGCCCTCCCCCCCCTCCCCCTAGGAGTGTATATTAGGTACACACCTAATGGTATATCTTGAGGCAGCTAGGTGAAAACCCGCTTATTGACTTATATTAAATAAAAAACAGGAGGTATGAGTTTCTGGGTGTTGGGGCCTAGGCTTCGCCATGGTCATGGAATTCTCGGAAACGTCCAAAAAGATTAAACCTCTCTAGTAGGTTAGGTGCGATAGTTTCCCTAGGTGCTGGGACTCTACTGGAGCACTTTGTGGTGCTACCTATCTACTTTGAGTCAGCTAAAGCTAAGAGAGGTGAAAGGGGTTGTGTCTTGGGTTTGTTTTCGTTTTCGTTTTTGTTTTTGTTCTGTTTTTTGGGGTTTTTTTTTGTTTTTTTCCCCTTCTTATCCCCTCTACCTCACCCTTTCTTGGGTCCGCCCCCCCCTCTTTCTGGTCCACCCTCCTAGGCCTCCTCCTCCTGTCTATCAAAACCCACTTCTGTTTATCTGCTCTATTCTTTTCTGAAACTAAAGGAAAAGAAAAAAAAAGAAAAAAAAAAAAGAAAAAAAGGCCTATGTGGGTATGGACCAGCTAAATGTAGTATCTTTAAATACAAAGGGGTTAAACATCCCTGAGAAAAGAATTTCATTGCTACGCTTACTCAAAAAACAAAAAGCTTCTGTAGCATTTATTCAGGAAACACATTTTCGGACAGATAAAATTCTTAGGCTTTTTGATTGGAATTTCCCCTTTGTATACCATAGCTCCTCCCCCGATTCTAAAACAAAAGGAACTTCTATCATTTTTGCCAGAAACATCCGGTGGGAATTGCTAGACAGAAAAGCAGACGAAGATGGGCGGTTCATATTTATTAAGGGTAAAATTGCTTCAGTTTTAAATACATTTGGGACAATATATCTACCAAATAGTGGGCAAGCTAAAGCCCTGGAAAGAATACTCCAAGAAATGGAAGAATTTATTGAAGGAACACTTATCTTGGGGGGGATATGAACTTGGTCCTTGACCCTAATCTTGATACGTCTAGCGGGAATTCATCAATTTCCCAGGGAGCAATAAGAATAGTACAAAGGACATTACATTCCTATCAATTGATGGATTCATGGAGACTTCTCCATTCAACTGAAAATGATTGCACTTTCTTTTCACATGCTCATATTGTATACTCTAGAATTGATTATATCTTTATGTCCCACAGTGCACTAACACATCTTAGAGATGCAAAAATTTACCCAATCTCATTCTTGGACCATGCCCTGATCTCTATCTCCCTGGTCTTCCCTCCCGCTCATGCGAGGAAATGGGACTGAAAACTAAATGAAAGCCTATTAGACGATAGTACAATAACGCAGGAACTCTTAGAAAAAATAATTAATTTTTCGAACAAAACGACACGCCGATATTTCTAAACAGTGGTTACGGGAGGCTCATAAAAACCATATTAGGGGTATGTTGGTGGAAATAGGCTCACAAATTAAGAAAAAACATAATGCCCAGGCTGAAGATTTATTAAAACAAATACAACAAATAGAGGAAGTACATAAAAGGTCAACCCAACAGAATTTAGGTGCCCATTTATGCCAACTTAGAGAACAATATAAAACATTGATATTTAATAAAGCAAAGGCAACACTGCAGAAGTGTCGTCGACACTTTTGTGAATTTGGGAATAAGCCAGGGAAGACCCTTGCTAGAGCCCTGAGAGAGCAGCGAAATAGGACATATATCTCAAAGATCACAAACAATCATAACCAGCTGGTTACATTACCCTCCCAAATTTTGGAAGTTTTCTAGAAATATTACTTCGATTTGCACAATATTGAGGAGAGAGGAGATATTAGGGTCTCAAAAATGGCAATACATAAATATCTTGAAGAGTCGGGGATGCCTAGGATTTCATCAGGGGTAATGGAGGAATTAGACAGACCTTTAACAGCACACAAATTCCACGATGCCATTTCAACAACAGCACCAGGAAAAGCCCCGGGCCCCGATGGGTTCACAATAAAATATTATAAAGTTTTTTCAACACAGCTTCAGGATAGATTTCTAGAGACATTTAATACGATACAAGCGAATGAGCCCCTTCCACCTGGGCTTCTGAGAGCGCATATTTCTGTGATCCACAAGGAAGGTAAAGATCCAAATATTTGTACGAATTACAGACCAATTTCGCTCCTGAATTCTGACCTGAAGCTGTTTGCTAAGATCCTGGCATCCCGGTAACTACCGCACCTGGCCAAGGTGGTGCATAGAGACCAAACTGGATTTATGCCCACCCGAGAGTCAAGGGATGGGACAACCAGGGCAATTAATGTGATCCACGAGGTTCGGAGAGGGAGCATCCCTGCGGTGCTCTTATCTGCGGATGCAGAGAAAGCATTTGACAGAATACAATGGGATTTCATTAAGAGCTCTTTGAGCTACGTGGGGCTGGGAACGGGAATGCAGACTTGGATTGGTGCCCTATATGGTAATCCAACGGCTGCGGTTAAAATAAATGGCGTAACATCTAATTATTTTTCTATATCAAATGGGACCAGGCAGGGATTCCCCCTTTCCCCTCTCATTTTTGTTCTCTCTTGTGCACCATAAGAGCAAATGTGGATATAGAGGGCATTGAAATCGGGCAGAGGGTTCATAAAGTGGCTGCGTATGTGGACGATTTGTTATTTTTCATTGCTAAACCACATATCTCTTTACCCAACTTAATGGCTGCACTGCCAAAATACTCTAAGTTGTGTAGCGGGGTCAGTTTTAATGTGACAAAGTCCAGAGACACAGACAGGCTTTGACGGCAGAAATGCGGTTTCCTTGCGGGTTTTATTGGCAGCCAAAACAATGCAGCTTTACAGGCAAGAAAAATAAAACAAAGTGGGGAAACAAAAACGGGCTCGTCTGAGCACTACCTGTACATCAGCAGGTCCCTCTCTAGCAAAGCAGCATACTCACAGCGGCTAGTGACACACGGCTGGCAAGCCTTCCAGAGCAATGTCTCTCACACAGAGCTCCAGCCCAGTATGCAGCTCTGGGATAAAACCCCTTCTCCCAGCTGCACTTGGTAATTAGGGCTGTGCAGTCTCTGGTCAGTGCATTAACCCTTTACCCCAGGTATGGAAGTAACCTGAAAGGAATATATACACCATCTATTACCTTTCCAGCCGCTGTCCTACAGTTGTCTTTGTACAAAGTTAATTTGAATAAGTCTGAAATATTAAATATCTCTATTAAAGAGGCAGCTACTATGAAGGAGAAATTCCCTTTTAAATGGAAAGCAGATGAGATCAGGTACCTAGGAATCACCCTAATGGCCGACTTAAATAGATTATTTAAGACAAACTTCTTACCTTTACTAAGTCGGGTGGAGAGGGATCTGGAGAAATGGGGTAAAGGCACCTTCTCTTGGTTGGGCAGATGCTCAATAATAAAAATGAATCTATTGCCAAGAATTCTGTACCTTCTACAGGCAATTCCAATTACGATCCCTAAATCCTTTTTTTTGAAGATGACCCCATGCATTTTCACCTTTATTTGGAAAAGGAAAAAGGCTAGAATCTCAAGAGAGACTAATTAAACTATTACATAGCTGTACACCTCTAGAGAGTAATATATTGGCATAGGCATAGAGACTTAAAACAAAGTCTCTATTAGAAGTGCCACGTGGATTCCACTCCCCTCTCTACCCGATTTTAAGCACCCGACTATATCGCCTACACTAAAGATCTGCAACAAATATCTACAGGGTAGCTCCCTATCCCCTTCACCTTCCCCGCTATACCCTATCCTAGGCAACCCTAGTTTTCAACCAGGGAGATCAGATCAAAGATTTTTAGAATGGGCACAACATGGAAGGACAAACACCAGGGATTATATAAAGGAGAATGAATGGTGGTCTCTAGAGGATCTACTTGCACAGGAAAACCATCTGGGATTTTGGAGAGCAATTCAAATATATCATTTCTTGAAATCCTTACCACCAGCCAGCTCTTTTTGTTGAGATCTAACTACATTTGAGGAAAGATGCCTGGGCGAAGGCCACATTGCCCACTCGCTCTCAGTAATATATGCCCAGTTAAGAGATCAAGAGGCTAGAGGTAGACCAAACTTCATGGAGAAGTGGGAGAGGGATCTTGGATTTAATATAACAGAACAAGAAAACCAGATCTATAGTTTGATATATTGTTCCTCAACTGCCTCTAATACCCAGGAATGAGGGTTTAAAATACTATCGAGATGGTATAGAGTCCCAACCATATTAAATAAAATGCATCCATCAATTTCACCAATGTGCTGGAGATGTGAGGGGGAGAGAGGTACCCTGATGGATGTCTTCTGGGAGTGCCCTGATATCCGCTCCCTCTGGGATCAGGTTGGACTGATAGTCAGGCAATTGGGTGAACATGAAATAGAACTGGACCCATCTCTTTGCTTACTGCACTTGTCCAAAGTGTCACCAGAGAAATATAGATCTTCAATTGTGGCCCCTTTAGTTAACGCTGCAAATAACATCAAATTGCAGAAATCAAAATATGCCAACACATAAAGAATGGATTCAGATAGTGGAGGAGATTAGGAGGATGGAGGAGCTAACAGCTTATATGAATGGGAAATTTGCAAAACACCTTCAAATTTGGGGAAAATGGATAGAATATCAAAATACAGCAGACTACAGGAGAATGTTTGAGAGATAATATCTCTCAACGAAGTGGAGGAGATATCAGCTGTCGGGGGGAGGGGAGGGGGTCCTTGAGTTTCTTTTTCTTTCTCTTTTCTTTTCTTTTTTTTTTGTTATGTCTTTTTATGTTGTTGTGTTTAGGAAGTTTCTAGACCATGTGGGTAGTTCTGTAAAGGAGAAGAATTGGGATTATTAATATTATCTATGAAAGGTGACTGTATTTCTCTTTGGACGGTATGTGGGGGGGTGGGGTTGTTGTAAGTGTTTATACATATGGATTGTGTTAGTGACTGTACAGCATATGTGTATATATATTTTAAAAATGTTTAAAATAAAGAATTTGAAGAAAAAAAAATAATATGAAGATAAGACCTTGTAAAAATAATAATAATAATAATAATAAAAATAATAATATTGACATTTAGATAGATAATATATAAATAAATAGATATATCAGATATGTCAAATACACCAATAGACAGATGAATAGGTAAATATTCTGTATATGAATAGAAACACTCCACAAGGATTAAGAAGCCAGTTTTTATATTTTCATATGTCCGTTGTGTCTGTTTTCCATATCTGGTTCTGTAGGCATACTGATTTAATTGGAGATTTTTTTTTCTTTAAAAACAAATTAACAAATTGCAAACTTTCCATAAATATGTAAATATCGCCCCATATGTACATACTTACTTTTTTTCCTCAAGAAAAAAAGTATATGAGGCCATGCTTTTCCAGTAAAGAAAAAAAGTTTTGTCCTATTCATTTTGATCATATATAAAATCTTATATTTGAAGATGTTTTTCTTATTTTGTATTATTGTAAAATAAATCTTTACACACAAAACATTAATAGTGTACCTAAGTATAGTGATATAATATATCAGTAAAAACACCTCATACAAACTGTCATGCATGGTAGTAGAGGGACAAGATTTTGGTTTATTTTATAGTCACAGTACCTGGGCACCTTAAAGTCATTGAATTGATCATTAACTTTGCACACCAAAGTATTATAAAGTCAGATGTGAGGTAAACTATGCTGAAACTGGGCCATGCACCTGGACAATGATTTGAAGCACATCAGCAATCCTGAAAAGGTGAAAACTAAAAGAAGTTGCAATGGGCCACAAAAGGTTATGACTAGAGATGAGCGAACATGCTCGTCCGAGCTTGATGCTCGGTCGAGCATTAGGGTACTCGAAACTGCTCGTTACTCGGACGAATACTTCGCCCGCTCGAGAAAATGGCAGCTCCCGCCGTTTTGCTTTTTGGCGGCCAGAAACAGAGCCAATCACAAGCCAGGAGACTCTGCACTCCACCCAGCATGACGTGGTACCCTTACACGTCGATAGCAGTGGTTGGCTGGCCAGATCAGGTGACCCTGGGATAGACTAGCCGCTGGCCGCGCTGCTCGGATCATTCTGTCTCTGGATGCCGCTAGGGAGAGAGCTGCTGCTGGTCAGGGAAAGCGTTAGGGTGTTCTATTAGCTTACTGTTAGGCAGGAGTGATTCTCAAAGAACCCAACAGCCCTTCTTAGGGCTACAATAACGTTCTACTTTTTTTATTTTAATTTGCATCTTTTACCATTTTGTGAGGAATTAGCAGGGGGACTTGCTACCGTTGTGTTTAGCTCTTAGTGGCACACATATCCATAGCAAAGACCGAAGTGGCAAAATTCAGTAGGGGTTGGATTTCTATTAGGCAATAACTCAGTGTCATCTCATCTGGCATAGTAGTGTGCTTCCTTTGATACTTGGCTAGAAAATAGCCATAGGAGAATACAAACAGCTTCTTGAAGCCTACAGTAGCGTTCTATATATTTGATTTCTGGTTGATCTGCTGGTGGCTGTAGTTTCTGCAGTGCATGTACTTGCCAATTCTGAGCAATTTGTAGTGAGACTTGCGACCGCTGTGTTCTGCGCTTAGTGGCGCACATATCCATAGCAAAGGCCGAAGTGGCAAAATTCAGTAGGGGTTGGATTTCTATTAGGCAATAACTCGGTGTCATCTCATCTGGCATAGTAGTGTGCTTCCTTTGATACTTGGCTAGAAAATAGCCATAGGAGAATACAAACAGCTTCTTGAAGCCTACAGTAGCGTTCTATATATTTGATTTCTGGTTGATCTGCTGGTGGCTGTAGTTTCTGCAGTGCATGTACTTGCCAATTCTGAGCAATTTGTAGTGAGACTTGCGACCGCTGTGTTCTGCGCTTAGTGGCGCACATATCCATAGCAAAGGCCGAAGTGGCAAAATTCAGTAGGGGTTGGATTTCTATTAGGCAATAACTCAGTGTCATCTCATCTGGCATAGTAGTGTGCTTCCTTTGATACTTGGCTAGAAAATAGCCATAGGAGAATACAAACAGCTTCTTGAAGCCTACAGTAGCGTTCTATATATTTGATTTCTGGTTGATCTGCTGGTGGCTGTAGTTTCTGCAGTGCATGTACTTGCCAATTCTGAGCAATTTGTAGTGAGACTTGCGACCGCTGTGTTCTGCGCTTAGTGGCGCACATATCCATAGCAAAGGCCGAAGTGGGAAAATTCAGTAGGGGTTGGATTTCTATTAGGCAATAACTCGGTGTCATCTCATCTGGCATAGTAGTGTGCTTCCTTTGATACTTGGCTAGAAAATAGCCATAGGAGAATACAAACAGCTTCTTGAAGCCTACAGTAGCGTTCTATATATTTGATTTCTGGTTGATCTGCTGGTGGCTGTAGTTTCTGCAGTGCATGTACTTGCCAATTCTGAGCAATTTGTAGTGAGACTTGCGACCGCTGTGTTCTGCGCTTAGTGGCGCACATATCCATAGCAAAGGCCGAAGTGGCAAAATTCAGTAGGGGTTGGATTTCTATTAGGCAATAACTCAGTGTCATCTCATCTGGCATAGTAGTGTGCTTCCTTTGATACTTGGCTAGAAAATAGCCATAGGAGAATACAAACAGCTTCTTGAAGCCTACAGTAGCGTTCTATATATTTGATTTCTGGTTGATCTGCTGGTGGCTGTAGTTTCTGCAGTGCATGTACTTGCCAATTCTGAGCAATTTGTAGTGAGACTTGCGACCGCTGTGTTCTGCGCTTAGTGGCGCACATATCCATAGCAAAGGCCGAAGTGGGAAAATTCAGTAGGGGTTGGATTTCTATTAGGCAATAACTCGGTGTCATCTCATCTGGCATAGTAGTGTGCTTCCTTTGATACTTGGCTAGAAAATAGCCATAGGAGAATACAAACAGCTTCTTGAAGCCTACAGTAGCGTTCTATATATTTGATTTCTGGTTGATCTGCTGGTGGCTGTAGTTTCTGCAGTGCATGTACTTGCCAATTCTGAGCAATTTGTAGTGAGACTTGCGACCGCTGTGTTCTACGCTTAGTGGCGCACATATCCATAGCAAAGGCCGAAGTGGCAAAATTCAGTAGGGGTTGGATTTCTATTAGGCAATAACTCAGTGTCATCTCATCTGGCATAGTAGTGTGCTTCCTTTGATACTTGGCTAGAAAATAGCCATAGGAGAATACAAACAGCTTCTTGAAGCCTACAGTAGCGTTCTATATATTTGATTTCTGGTTGATCTGCTGGTGGCTGTAGTTTCTGCAGTGCATGTACTTGCCAATTCTGAGCAATTTGTAGTGAGACTTGCGACCGCTGTGTTCTGCGCTTAGTGGCGCACATATCCATAGCAAAGGCCGAAGTGGCAAAATTCAGTAGGGGTTGGATTTCTATTAGGCAATAACTCGGTGTCATCTCATCTGGCATAGTAGTGTGCTTCCTTTGATACTTGGCTAGAAAATAGCCATAGGAGAATACAAACAGCTTCTTGAAGCCTACAGTAGCGTTCTATATATTTGATTTCTGGTTGATCTGCTGGTGGCTGTAGTTTCTGCAGTGCATGTACTTGCCAATTCTGAGCAATTTGTAGTGAGACTTGCGACCGCTGTGTTCTGCGCTTAGTGGCGCACATATCCATAGCAAAGGCCGAAGTGGCAAAATTCAGTAGGGGTTGGATTTCTATTAGGCAATAACTCAGTGTCATCTCATCTGGCATAGTAGTGTGCTTCCTTTGATACTTGGCTAGAAAATAGCCATAGGAGAATACAAACAGCTTCTTGAAGCCTACAGTAGCGTTCTATATATTTGATTTCTGGTTGATCTGCTGGTGGCTGTAGTTTCTGCAGTGCATGTACTTGCCAATTCTGAGCAATTTGTAGTGAGACTTGCGACCGCTGTGTTCTGCGCTTAGTGGCGCACATATCCATAGCAAAGGCCGAAGTGGCAAAATTCAGTAGGGGTTGGATTTCTATTAGGCAATAACTCAGTGTCATCTCATCTGGCATAGTAGTGTGCTTCCTTTGATACTTGGCTAGAAAATAGCCATAGGAGAATACAAACAGCTTCTTGAAGCCTACAGTAGCGTTCTATATATTTGATTTCTGGTTGATCTGCTGGTGGCTGTAGTTTCTGCAGTGCATGTACTTGCCAATTCTGAGCAATTTGTAGTGAGACTTGCGACCGCTGTGTTCTGCGCTTAGTGGCGCACATATCCATAGCAAAGGCCGAAGTGGCAAAATTCAGTAGGGGTTGGATTTCTATTAGGCAATAACTCAGTGTCATCTCATCTGGCATAGTAGTGTGCTTCCTTTGATACTTGGCTAGAAAATAGCCATAGGAGAATACAAACAGCTTCTTGAAGCCTACAGTAGCGTTCTATATATTTGATTTCTGGTTGATCTGCTGGTGGCTGTAGTTTCTGCAGTGCATGTACTTGCCAATTCTGAGCAATTTGTAGTGAGACTTGCGACCGCTGTGTTCTGCGCTTAGTGGCGCACATATCCATAGCAAAGGCCGAAGTGGCAAAATTCAGTAGGGGTTGGATTTCTATTAGGCAATAACTCAGTGTCATCTCATCTGGCATAGTAGTGTGCTTCCTTTGATACTTGGCTAGAAAATAGCCATAGCAATAGGATAGGATTGTTTGGTTTTAAAAACTCAAAAAAAAACAAAAAACACAAAAAAACACAAAAAAAAACAAAAAGAAGTAAAAAAAAAAAAAAAAGTTATAACTCTCATTTTAAAAATGTTTAACCCGAGGGCTAGGGGTAGAGGACGAGGGCGGGGACGTGGGCGTCCAACTACTGCAGGGGTCAGAGGCCGTGGTCCTGGGCGGGGTGAGACACCACCTGCTGATGAGGGAGCAGGGGAACGCCGCAGAGCTACACTCCCTAGGTTCATGTCTGAAGTTACTGGGACTCGTGGTAGAGCACTGTTGAGGCCAGAACAGTGCGAACAGGTGATGTCGTGGATTGCTGACAATGCTTCGAGCAATTTGTCCACCACCAGTCAGTCTTCCACGCAGTCCACCCATGTCACCGAAATCCCCACTCCTCCAGCTCCTGCACCTCAGCCTCCTCCCCCCCAGTCTGCCCCCTCCCAGGAAAATTTGGCATTTGAACCGGCATACTCTGAGGAACTGTTTTCTGGACCCTTCCCACAGTCACAAACCACTTGTCCGGTTGCTGCTGAGCAATTTTCCGATGCCCAGGTTTTCCACCAGTCACAGTCTGTGGGTGATGATGACCTTCTTGACGTAGTGGAAGTGTGTAAAGAGGTGTCCGACGATGAGGAGACACGGTTGTCAGACAGTGGGGAAGTTGTTGTCAGGGCAGGAAGTCCGAGGGGGGAGCAGACTGAGGGATCGGAGGATGATGAGGTGACAGACCCAAGCTGGGTTGAGAGGCCGGGTGAACACAGTGCTTCTGAGACGGAGGAGAGTCCTCGACCTGAACAGGTTGGAAGAGGCAGTGGTGGGGCCAGACGGAGAGGCAGGGCCAGAGCTGGTGCATCAGCGCCACTGTCAACTAGTGAAGCTCCCGTGGTGAGGGCTCTTGCGGCGAGGGCTAGATCTTCAGAAGTGTGGAGGTTCTTTAAGGAAACACCGGATGACCGACGGACTGTGGTGTGCAACATTTGCCAAACCAGGCTCAGCAGGGGTTCCACCACTACTAGCTTAACTACCACCAGTATGCGCAGGCATATGAATGATAAGCACCCCACTCAGTGGCAACAAGCCCGTTCACCTCCGGCCGTGCACACCACTGCTCCTTCCCCTGTGTCAGCTGCTAGTCAGCCCCCTGCCCAGGACCCTGGCACAAAAACCCCATCGTCGCCTCCACGATCCTCCACAGCATCCACCAGCGTTCAGCTCTCCATACCCCAGACGCTGGAGCGGAAACGCAAATATAGTGCAACCCACCCGCACGCCCAAGCCCTTAATGTGCACATCTCCAGATTGCTTAGCCTGGAGATGCTGCCCTATAGGCTAGTAGAGACCGAGGCCTTTCGCAACCTCATGGCGGCGGCCGCCCCTCGGTATTCGGTCCCCAGCCGCCACTACTTTTCCCGATGTGCCGTCCCAGCCCTGCACCAGCACGTGTCAGACAACATCATCCGTGCCCTGACCAACGCCGTTTCTGACAAGGTCCACCTGACCACGGACACGTGGACGAGTGCTGCCGGGCAGGGCCACTATATATCGCTGACGGCACATTGGGTTAACTTGGTGGAGGCTGGGACCGAGTCTGACCCTGGGGCTGCTCATATACTGCCGACGCCGAGGATTGCGGGGCCTACCTCGGTCCAGGTGTTTCAGGCCTACTATGCCTCCTCCTCCTCCCACCCCTCCTCCACCTCCTCCTCCGAACTACCATCCGTGGGCACGGCGCCATCAGTCGGTAGCTCTAGGCACAGCAGCAGTGCCGTCGCTAAGCGACAGCAGGCGGTGCTCAAACTGCTGAGCCTAGGCGACAAAAGGCACACCGCCCAAGAGCTATTACAGGGCATCACGGCGCAGACTGATCTGTGGCTGGCACCGCTGAACCTCAAGCCGGGAATGGTTGTGTGTGACAACGGCCGTAACCTGGTGGCGGCTCTGCAACTCGGCAGACTGACACATGTGCCATGCCTGGCCCATGTGTTAAATCTGATAGTGCAGCGTTTCCTCAAGACATACCCCAATCTGTCTGATTTGCTCACGAAGGTGCGCCGCATCTGTGCGCATTTCAGGAAGTCCAGCCCAGATGCTGCCACTCTCAGGGCAGCGCAGCGCCGCCTCCAACTGCCCGCTCACCGACTGTTGTGCGACGTGCCCACGAGGTGGAATTCAACACTGACCATGTTATCCAGAGTTTACCAGCAGCGCAGAGCGATTGTAGACTGCCAGATGTCAACTTCCACCAGAACTGGTAGTCAGGTCAGTCAGCTTCCTCAAGTCTACAATGAGGAGTGGACGTGGATGTCTGATATCTGTCAGGTGCTGAGTAACTTTGAGGAGTCAACACAGATGGTCAGTGGCGATGCCGCCATCATCAGCCTCACCATCCCGCTGCTTGGCCTGTTGAAAAACTCTCTGGTCAGCATGAAGTCGGAAGCTTTGCGCTCGTCACAAGAGACGGGGGAAGAATATTCCCTTGTTGATAGCCAAAGCACCCTGAGGTCTGTTTCTCAGCGCATATCGGAGGAGGTGGAGGTGGAGGAGGATGAGGAGGAAGAGGAGGAGAATGTTGGCGAGACACAAGAGGGGACCATTGTTGAGTCCTTCACTGTTCAGCGTGTATGGGCAGAAGAAGAGGAGTTGGAGGAGTTGGAGGAGGAGGAAATGGACAGTCAGGCCAGTGAGGGGAGTGAATTCTTACGCGTTGGTACTCTGGCGCATATGGCAGATTTCATGCTAGGCTGCCTATCCCGTGACCCTCGCGTTCAAAGAATTTATTCCAGCACCGATTACTGGGTGTTCACTCTCCTGGACCCACGGTACAAGCAAAATCTTCCCACTCTCATCCCTGGAGCGGAAAGGAGTGTGAGAATGCATGAATACCAGCAGGCCCTGGTGCACAAGCTGAAACAGTATTTCCCTTCTGACAGCGCTAGCGGCAGAGTGCGTAGTTCTGCGGGACAAGTAGCGAGGGAGAGTAGGCGAGCAGGCAGCTTGTCCAGCACTGGCAAGGGTACGCTTTACAAGGCTTTTGCCAGCTTTATGTCACCCCAGCAAGACACTGTCACCTGTCCCCAGTCTCGGCAGAGTAGGGCTGATCTTTACAGAAAGATGGTGAGGGAGTACGTAGCTGACCATACCATCGTCCTAAATGATCACACAGCTCCCTACAACTACTGGGTTTCAAAGCTGGACATGTGGCACGAACTGGCGCTGTACGCCTTGGAGGTTCTTGCCTGCCCTGCCGCTAGCGTCTTGTCCGAGCGGGTTTTCAGTGCAGCTGGTGGCATCATCACCGATAAGCGTACACGCCTGTCGACTGACAGCGCTGACAGGCTGACGCTTATTAAAATGAATAAAGGCTGGATTTCTCAGAATTTCCAATCTCCACCAGGTGAAGGAAGCTCAACCTGAATAATTGATCCACTCCTCCTCCTCCTCCTCATTTTCCTCCTTCTCCTCCTCTTTGTACAGTAAAGCAGAGGAAAATGGCTATTTTTTGACAGGGCCCACTGGCTCTTGCTATAGTACTTCATGCATTTAATTTTTCTGGAGGGCCACCTACCCGGTCCTCTGTTTGAAACAATTTTTGTGAGTGCCACATACAGGCACTCAATCTATTCCATTTTTCTGGAGGGCCACCTACCCGGTCCTCTGTTTTAAAAAATTTTTGGGACTGCCACATACAGGCACTCAATCTATTCCATTTTACTGCAGGGCCACCTACCTGCTCCTCTGGTTTGAACAATTTTTGGGACTGCCACATACAGGCACTCAATCTATTCCATTTTACTGGAGGGCCACCTACCTGCTCCTCTGGTTTGAAGAATTTTTGGGACTGCCACATACAGGCACTCAATCTATTCCATTTTACTGGAGGGCCACCTACCTGCTCCTCTGGTTTGAAACATTTTTGGGACTGCCACATACAGGCACTCAATCTATCCCATTTTACTGGAGGGCCACCTACCTGCTCCTCTGGTTTGAAACATTTTTGGGACTGCCACATACAGGCACTCAATCTATTCCATTTTACTGCAGGGCCACCTACCTGCTCCTCTGGTTTGAACAATTTTTGGGACTGCCACATACAGGCACTCAATCTATTCCATTTTACTGGAGGGCCACCTACCTGCTCCTCTGGTTTGAAACATTTTTGGGACTGCCACATACAGGCACTCAATCTATTCCATTTTACTGCAGGGCCACCTACCTGCTCCTCTGGTTTGAACAATTTTTGGGACTGCCACATACAGGCACTCAATCTATTCCATTTTACTGGAGGGCCACCTACCTGCTCCTCTGGTTTGAAACATTTTTGGGACTGCCACATACAGGCACTCAATCTATTCCATTTTACTGCAGGGCCACCTACCTGCTCCTCTGGTTTGAACAATTTTTGGGACTGCCACATACAGGCACTCAATCTATTCCATTTTACTGCAGGGCCACCTACCTGCTCCTCTGGTTTGAACAATTTTTGGGACTGCCACATACAGGCACTCAATCTATTCCATTTTACTGCAGTGCCACCTACCTGCTCCTCTGGTTTGAACAATTTTTGGGACTGCCACATACAGGCACTCAATCTATATCATTTTTCTGGAGGGCCACCTACCTGCTCCTCTGGTTTGAAACATTTTTGGGACTGCCACATACAGGCACTCAATCTATTCCATTTTACTGCAGGGCCACCTACCTGCTCCTCTGGTTTGAACAATTTTTGGGACTGCCACATACAGGCACTCAATCTATTCCATTTTACTGCAGGGCCACCTACCTGCTCCTCTGGTTTGAACAATTTTTGGGACTGCCACATACAGGCACTCAATCTATTCCATTTTACTGGAGGGCCACCTACCTGCTCCTCTGGTTTGAAGAATTTTTGGGACTGCCACATACAGGCACTCAATCTATTCCATTTTACTGGAGGGCCACCTACCTGCTCCTCTGGTTTGAAACATTTTTGGGACTGCCACATACAGGCACTCAATCTATCCCATTTTACTGGAGGGCCACCTACCTGCTCCTCTGGTTTGAAAAATGTTTGGGACTGCCACATACAGGCACTATCCAAATTAAATTGTCTCCATAGCAGCCTCCACACGTTGTCTCCATTGCTACCTCCAAAAGTCGTCCATATAGCTGCCTCCATACATCGTCCCTTTATCAAACGAGGTGTGTCAGGCAGAAATTTGGGTTGTTTTCATGGATTCCACATCAAAGTTGTTAACTTTGTCGCCACCCTGCTGTGTTATCCACAAAATATACTGGCAAACTTTTACCATTTAGGGATATTATTTCAGCGCTTCTTGCGCATCTGTTTACATTCCCCTCACCCGGCATATCCTAAACTTATAAGAACGCTACTACACTTGATCTTATACAAAAGGTTCTTAGAAGTGCTGTTTGGGGAGTAGCCTAGAGACAGGGGCTTGGATTGGCGAAAGCTCGCCTGGCAGCGGAACGCCAGCTCCATGCGCATCATGCGCTTCTTGCGCATCTGTTTACATTCCCCTCACCCGCCATATCCCAAACTTATAAGAACGCTACTACACTTAACTTGGTGCAGGCTGGGACCGAGTCTGACCCTGGGGCTGGTCATATACTGCCGACGCAGAGAATTGCGGGGCCTACCTCGGTCCAGGTCTCAAAGGCCTACTATACCTCCTCCCACCCCTCCTCCACCTCCTCCTCCTCCGAATTACCATCCGTGGGCATGGCGCCATCAGTCGGTAGCTCTAGGCACAGCAGCAGTGCCGTCGCTAAGCGACAGCAGGCGGTGCTGAAACTGCTGAGCCTAGGCGATAAAAGGCACACCGCCCAAGAGCTATTACAGGGCATTCCACATCAAAGTTGTTAACTTTGTCGCCACCCTGCTGTGTAATCCACAAAATATACTTGCAAACTTTTACCATTTAGGGATATTATTTCAGCGCTTCTTGCGCATCTGTTTACATTCCCCTCACCCGCCATATCCTAAACTTATAAGAACGCTACTACACTTGATCTTATACAAAAGGTTCTTAGAAGTGCTGTTTGGGGAGTAGCCTATAGACAGGGGCTTGGATTGGCGAAAGCTCGCCTGGCAGCGGAGCGCCAGCTCCATGCCAAGATCCAACTAACATAGTTTTAACTGCAGCACCTTTAATCTACTACTAGTTCACTGCCTCCATACATGGTCCCCTTATCAAACGAGCTGTGTCAGGCAGAATTTTGGGTTGTTTTCATGGCTTCCATGTTAACTTTGTCGCCACCCTGCTGTGTAATCCACAAAATATACTGGCAAACTTTTATCATGTACCGATATTATTTGAGCGCTTCTTGCTCACCTCCTTTGGTTCCTCTCTGGTTTGAAGCCTGAGTCCATTTAGGGTATGTCGCCATGCCACTCTCTAGCCTTCCGCTGCTGCCGCTGCCTCTGCATGCCGTCCCCTATAGTGTCAGGGTCAATTATTGGATGTTTTAGATGCTATCTAGCTTCATTCTGTCACTCTGTCATGGCCATGCTGTTGCCCATAATTTTGGCATAATGGTGCGATTAGGCAGCCTCAGAGGCATCCATGCATGCTGCCCCTGCTGTTTCCTGTCCATTTCCGTGGTGTTTCCATCCTTTTCTGAGGTTCCCAGGTGTTTGGCCAAGCTTCCCTGTGCAGAGCCTTGGTCCCCTTGAAAAATGCTCGAGTCTCCCATTGACTTCAATGGGGTTCGTTATTCGAGACGAGCACTCGAGCATCGGGAAAAGTTCGTCTCGAATAACGAGTACCCGAGCATTTTAGTGTTCGCTCATCTCTAGTTATGACCACAACTAGAGATTAGTGAATTATTTAAGATTCATAGACATTTTTTCAAACCATTTTCTGTACCCATCTAGTCCTTCAGATATCATCAATCCTCCAATATCATGTCATTCATTTTCTACTCAATCTTTTATTGAGGTAAGTGGTACAGCAAGGCTTAGTGCACACAAGTTTGCAAAAACAAGCCGCAAACAGTATTTAAGCCAGTTGGGATGGGAATCAGATGGCCTCACTGCAATATGGGCACAAATATGACCTGCTCGATCTTCTATGGTGCTCACTATACCATGACCGTGCGTAATGGAAGTCAATGGTAGCTGTGAGCTATTATTTATGGTCATCTGCATGTAGCCAAACAGATTTGACGGTTAACCCTAACTCCAACCCTAACGCTGACCCTAAAAAAAATTAATTGAAAATTAACAAGAAGAGATAGGACCTTTTAATTTTTTTCAGAGGACTAGAGGGGGTTATATACCAATTTCCAGTAGAATTGGAGCAACATCGGTTCATCCAAAACAAATCAGAAATTAGTTGGTGTCAGATACATCAATAGACAGATGGATAGATAAATATTAGGTGGATATAAATACTCCACAAGGATTAAAGGAGCCACTTTTTATATTTTCATATTTCTTGGAGAATGATTTCATATATGGTTTTGGTAAGCATATTAACCCAATTTACTCGGATATTCATGATATTATTTTATAACAACAAATTCCTAAAGTGTAAACTTTCCCTGAATATGTACAGGTTATGCATATAGCTGTTTTTGTTTTTTTCCATGGAAGTACAGTGTATATATTAGGCCATATTAGGCCATATATAATATAGTATTTTATTTTTGGTAATGTTTTCTTATTTTTTATTATATCATTATAAAATAAATCTTTTATACACACTCACTAACTATGTACCTAAGTTACATGGCATGAGGAAAAAAGTATTGTACAGCTCTGGTGTTACTCTCCTAATGCTACACTGCGGTAAAGCAAAATGAAGCAAGAAGATAATGAGACTGTCCTTCATTTTATTATCATACTCATGTAATACTTATGTTATAAGGCAGTCTTATTGCTTCCCATTGCACAAATTAAGCTTTTTATGTTCCTTATAAGCAGTTAGTTTAGAGAGAATTCAGTTTAATGTTTGCCACACAACTTCATACCCAAAAGTTACCTTGTAATAATCCTACAGGACTTTAGTTTTCTTTTTACTTATTAATACTTGAGCAGGATTTGCTCAACTTAACAAAAGAAATGTACCGTAGACTGAAATGTAAATGAAACATCGTTACCAAATTTTGCTTGTTGTTTTCATGTTTGATTTACCAAGATAGAGTCTGTTTTTTCTAAACTGATTAGAATTGATTTGTAAAGTGCTATGTAATTTGTAAAAGCACTACGGAATCTAATAGCTCTATATAAATAAAGATTATTAATTCTCTCTAAATTGCTACTTGTATTTAAATAAAAATTGAAGTCATATTTTGGTACTTTCTTGGAAACTAGTATTGATAGATTGGAGGAAATTGTAGTGAGAAAAGCATTAAAACCTAAAATAGACCAAAGAACTTTCAATGCATTTCAAAGGCCAAGGATTAAATTCTTGTCAGGCCATCTCTTCTTCAAGTCCGTAATCACCTTTAGACACATTTCAAAAGACATCAAAACCAGTGCTCTCTGTTAGTTTTGTTTGTGAGCATAGAGATACTCAGTAATCCCTATCAATAATTCCTAAGTTGTAGACTGTGGTGCTTTTGATTCCAAATTTGTCTGATGATATTCAGGAAGTTCAAGCACAGTCTTCTTCATACACTCCTCCTAAATTATTATTCAGGCTATCTACTGTAAGACTTGGCTTGAACAACAAGGCAGATCTAGGAACAGTGTATTTGTCTATTCTTTAATTCATTTACAATAAAGAACAAACACTGTAATGACAGTAATATATGTCATTTGGATTAACATGAATATTAGCCATACATTAATGTAACTATTTTTTTATGTCTGTAACATTTATATTTCTGTTCTATATTACTGGCTGTGTATCTTGGATTTATGATTTTATGAACAATGTGAAATGTTGGCTCTACAAGACCAGTGTCACAAATTATATCTACACCACCGATGTTTAACTGGTTCACGACCGCCTGCCATGTATTCACAGAGGCGGTCGAGTCCCAGTGCATGGAGAGGGCTCACGGGCATATTGCAGCAAAGGCTTACCGGTAACACCCACGAGCACTGTTGCCACCGTTGCCAGCACCGTTCGCGGGTGTTTTGTTGCTGATCGCTGCCCGCAAAGCCACCATCTTTCCGAGGATCGTCGCTCCCCTTGACGGAATCGGGGAGTAGCGATCCATCGCCATAGTAGCCTCGGGTCTTCCGAAGACCCGAGGCTACTTCGTTTTATCCCTTTCATTACAATGTGCTATCAGCACATTGTGTAACACAAATCAAGAAAAAGGCTAGTGTGTACAGGCAAAATGAATATACAAATTTTATTAATTCAAAGGTACACTTGAGTAGATGCCATGCATCCAAAATTCATAAAAACAATTAAAAGTGTGAAAACACACATCAAAAAACACACAAGTGGAATGTGTAACAGTGGTCCACATGTAGCCACGAGTGCACACAAATATATGTAATCAATTCCCAGGAATTAATCATTGTGGTAATATATACAGAGTTATCCTAGAGGACCAAGGTATAGAATGGTATAAAAGGACTCCTGCAGTAGTCCCTATACAGATATCTATAAATCCCTATGTACTAAAAGGAAAAGTACTAAGCTGAGGTGTATCAGTAAATACAAATAGTAAGCAATAGGATTCCCCCATAGTACAGGCCCATTGCCAGGTACTCTGATCAAGATGCAACCAATGGGTTAAACATGGAAAGAGGAGGTAATCCCACACTCGTGGTTAGAAGCACCCTTGGTGCCTCCTCTTCCCATGTTTGATTCCATATATTTGTGTGCACTCGTGGCTACATGTGGACCACTGTTACACATTTTTTGATGTGTGTTTTCACACTTTTAATTGTTTTTATGAATTTTGGATGCATGGCATCTACTCAAGTGTACCTTTGAATTAATAAAATTTTATATTCATTTTGCCTGTGCACACTAGCCTTTTTCTTGATCTGTGTTACACATTGTATATAGTGTGTTGGCTACCTAATAGTATTTTGCTATCACACATCTCTCCATTTATTAGGTGCAAATTGTAGATGAGACTCTCCCTATCAGTACATTGTAATGAATGAGGAGTAAAATCCCCATATACTGCCATATTGTAGTATGGCAGTATATGGTAGGATCGATCAGACAACCTAGGGAGTCTGAAAAATAGTAAAAATGAAAATAAAGTTTTAAAAAAAAATTATAATGAAAAAACCTAAAAATTCAAATCACTCCCCTTTCCCTAGAATTGATATAAATATAAATAAACAGTAAAAATCATAAACACATTAGGTATCACCACGCCAGAAAATGCCCGATCAAAATATAATAACGTTTTTTCACTGCGTTTAACCCCGTAATGGAAAATTGCGCCCAAAGACAAAAATGGTACTTTTTTGACATTTAAAAAAAAATTTAAAATTCTATAAAAAGTGATCAAAAGGTCGCACAGTCCTAAAAATAATGTGATTGAAAACATCATCAAAATTTGCAGAAAATGACACCTCCCAAAGCTCCGTACAACAAAGTATGAAAAAGTTATCAGCGCAAGAAGACGGAACAATTTAACACGAGGTTTTAATTTTTGTAAATGAATGAAAACATTATAAAACCCATACAAATTTGGTATCCTCGTAATCGTATTGACCCAAAGAATAAAGTGAACATGTTATTTGGGGCATCAAGCGAAAGCCGTAAAATCCAAGCCCACAAGAATACGGCGCAAATGTGTTTTTTTCACCATTTTCACAGCATTTCGAAGTTTTTTCCCACTTCCCAGTACACGGCAGGGAATATTCATTAGCACCACTATGAAGTGCAATTTTTTACGCAGAAAACAAGCTGTCACACAGCTCTTTACATTTAAAAATAAAAAAGTTATAGATTTTTGGATGTGGGGCATGAAAACTGGAAATGAAAAAAACAGGAAAGGGCCCGGTCCTGAACCGGTTAATATAAAGCCACTTTGGCAATCACTTGCCCTCCAGCTGGAGAATTCAGAGACTGCCTAATATTATTAGAAGAAGCTATGGATGGCCAGCAGGTAACATACTTGGGACACAGAATCATATAAACATTTTATGAAAATATGTAAATCTAAATAATGCCTAAAAATGTCAAAAACATAATGACTTACTATTCCCATTTTATACACTTGACACTATATGGTAAAATGTTGTAGTTTAATGCACAAATTAAACTGCTTTCTATATCCACATAATGCCACTATACCGTGCCTGAATAGTGAACACTAGTAGAGTGCCCGCTACATGAGGGTAGCTGAGTGTTCAGTATTAAAGTACCTGTTGGTCAGATAGGTCTCAACATTGGAGCTCTCAAGTAACTATGAGCCTTGAGAAATTTCCCAGTTAGCTGCTCCAAAAAATCCCTACACATTACCTCATTTAAGTGAACACTAAAATGAATGGTTTGACTGCTTCAGTTTCTATTAATCATATTATCTAAATGGTCAGGAGCAGATTATCTGCAATACTGCCTATGTCATATCAAGTACTTTTTGTACATAAAGGCATGAAGATAGCTTCTGCCTATCACTACAGTCATGGCCATAAGTTTTGAGAATGATACAAATGTTAATTTTTACAAAGTCTACTGCATCAGTTTTTATAATGGCTATTTGCATATACTCCAGAATGTTATAAAGAGTGATCAGCTTAACAACAATTAATTGCAAAGTCAATATTTGCCTAGAAAATGAACTTTTTCCCCCAAAATACATTTCAACTTCATTGCAGGCCTGCCTTAAAAGGAGCAGCTGACTTCGTTTCAGTGATTGCTCCAGTAACACAGGTGTGGGTGTTGATGAGGACAGGGCTGGAGATCAATCTGTCATGATTAAGTAACAATCACACCACTGGACACTTTAAAAGGAGGCTGGTGCTTGGCATCATTATTTCTCTTCTGTTAACCATGGTTATCTCTAAAGAAACATGTGCAGTCATCATTGCACTGCACAAAACTGGCCTAACAGGGAAGAGTATCGCAGCTTGAAAGATTGCACCTCGGTCAACAATCTATCACTTCAGCAAGATATTCAAGGAGAGAGGTTCCATTGTTGCCAAAAAGGCTCCATGGTGCCCAAGAAGGACCGGCAAGCGCCAGGAACATCTCTTAAAAGTGTGAGTGCATCTGCACACACTGTGAGGTGGAGACTCTTGGAGCAAGGCCTGGTGTCAAGAGGGCAGCAAAGAAGCCACTTCTCTCCAGAAAAAACATCAGGGATATACTTATATCCTGCAAAAGGTACAGGGAGTGGACTGCTGAGGACTGGTGTAAAGTCATTTTCTCTGATGAATCCCCTTTCCGATTGTTTAGAACATCTGGAAAACAGCTTGTTCGGAGAAGACAAGGTGAACGATACCACCAGTCTTGTCTCATGCCAACTGTAAAGCATCCTGCAACCATTCATGTGTGGGGTTGCTTCTCAGCCAAGGGAATCGGCTCTCTCACAGTCTTGCCTAAAAACAAATCCATGAATAAAGAATGGGACCAGAATGTCCTCCAAGAGCAACTTCTCCCAACCGTCCAAGAGCAGTTTGGGGATCAACAATGCCTTTTCCAGCATGATAGAGCACCTTGCCATAAAGCAAAGGTGATAACTAAATGGCTTAGGGAACAAAACATAGAGATTTTGGGTCCATGGCCTGGAAACTCCCCAGATCTAAATCCCATTGAGAACTTGTGGTATCGGGGCAGCGCAAGACCGCCAATACACTCTTCTCTCAGACACTCCAAATTATTTAAGCATGCGTGCACGTTTTGTTATAAGACAAGACAGAAGACTGAAGTTCTGTTTTATCTATAGTTCATGTCATAGTTCAATCATCAAGAGACAGGTGGACAAACAAAAAACAACAAATTGTGACACAATGCAGCATTGATTGTGCAGGAATGGACTGCTATCAGTCAGGATTTGGTCCAGAAGTTGATTGAGAGCTGCCAGGGAGAATTGCAGAGGTCCTGAAGAAGAAGGGTCAACACTGCAAATATTGACTTGCTGCATTAACTCATTCTAACTGTCAATAAAAGCTTTTGTTACTCATAGTATGATTGGTCTTGTATTTCTGTATGTGATAAAAACATCTGACAAACACACATAAAAACCAGAGGGCAATAGATCACGTGAAAATATGATATTTTTGTCATTCTCAAAATGTATGATTATATTGAGAAATAAGCACATGGGACACTGGTTTCAAAGTAAATCCCTACCCCCAAAATTGTACATATAACATTGTATGTGTCATTGATGGGATTTGGGTGAAATACGAAAGATATAAGGAAGAGGAAAATTATGTGGTTTGGTTTAGAATCTTTATTAGGATGGATAGTACTTCTAGAAATAAAGGCTCACATTTTTCACTAGTTCTTCCATGCAACAAAATGCCTTTATAAAGTTGTACCCTTAGCACCCTTAGCCTGTCCTAAATGTGGAATGTAGAATGCACATATGGTCTAGCTGCTGTGGCAAGTGGAGATGGGATCCAGACGGCCTTGCTGTAATATGGGCAGGAATAGGACCTGCTCTACCTTCTGTGGTTCTCACTGCATAATGGAGGTCAATGGCTACCGTAAGCTGTCATTTAGGACGCGGCCCCATTTTTCAAATCTGCCCTGTGTCACTGTAAGTGGTTATAGCTATAGAACGCTATAAGATATCCAGGGGATTTTGAGATTATTTTCTCGTGACACATTGTACTTCAAATTAGTTTAAAAATTTGGATGATATCTTTTGTGTTTAGTTATAAAAAAACATGAAATTTGGCAAAAATTGTGAAAAAAATTTTACTTAAAAAGTTCTAAATTCTCTACTTTTGAAGAAGATAGTCATAGCACCCAAATAAATTCATAACTTACATTTCCCAAATGTCTGCTGAATGTTGCCATGGTTTTTAAAGATTCCAAATATTTTACTAGAATGTTATCAGGCTCAGAATTTAGGTATCATTTTTCAAATGTTTTGGAAAATCACCAAAATCTGTATTTTTAGATAGACCTGCTCAACTTCTAATTGACTGTGAGAAGCCTAAATAATAGCTAGACTCGTAAATGACCCCATTATGGAAACTACACCCCTCAACGTAAGAAAAATCACTTTTGAGAAGTTTGTTAAACCTTTAGGTGTTTTATAGGGGTTAAAAGAAAATGGAGGTGTGGTCTACAAATTGTATGTGGTGGTATCCTGCTGTATGGGCGCACGGCCGGGCATAGAATAGAAGGAGGCGCCATCCGGAGCAGATCTGTATTGTCAAATTGTACAGGCTATACATTTTTTTCTTTTTTTAATGTGGACCTATAGGGGATTATTTCTTTTGCTGCAAGAGATGCACTTTTCTGGTATGTAATTTCGGGGCATCTATAGCTAATTGGTGAGATTTTATTAACTCTTCTTTTGGTGGATGAAAAGAAAATCAATTTTTTGGAAGATTTTTTTGTGTTTTTTTTTTTTTGGCCGTTTACCATACCATAAAAACAGTTTATTATTCTATGGGTCGCCACAATTTCGAAAATACCTTATTTATATCGATTTTTTTATTTTTTTTGCCATTTTTACTGAATAAAAAGTAATTTGGTGAAAATGTTGTTAATTTTAGCATCACTGTCTTTCATATGCATAACTTTTTTATTTTTCACCTCACAAATCTGGTTAAGGGCTAATTTTTTGCAAGAAGGATTGTACTTTTTAGTGTTCTTAGTTTAGAGTGCATAACATTTTTTTATCACTTTTTAGAGCATTTTTTATAGGGTGTTATTTAAAAATTATATTTTTATGTATTTATTTTTTCTAATGGGAGCCGGTGCCACAAGCAGGAGGTTATAGCACGTTCTGGTGCGCGAGGGACGTACTATAACGTCCTGATGCGCCTAGGGTTTAAATCTGTCAAGTTTTATTCATCTGAGTTATATTTTACCATATTTTAAGACTTTCTTAGGACTACATGAATAAATCCGATATATAAAAACTTTCTTTTTGTCAAAACCAAAGATCTACCAATTGATATAATACTCTTACCTGTGCAACTAAACACATTATAAAATTCATTCACTATGTGTTATACTAATCTCTATATTTTTTACTGCTGCAGATCCTGAGGCTCTAAACATATTACAAGCTGTCAAAATACATTAGCTGCCCTTATATTGACAGTGCAATTCATTTGTGTTTATTCTGGATGTATACTAAACACTCTAAAACAAAGATCACATTGTTAGGCTCTGGCACTAGTCTCTGTCCATACAGTTCGGCAAAACTCCTGTCTAAAGATATGCCAAGAGCTGTTTGTCTTACTACACATTGGTACAAGCAGCTTTGCTGCTTACCATCTGTCTGATGAGAAGAGTCTGCCTTGTTCTCGTGTATTAAAAGACTGCACAGCAGTACCAGCTGTGACATTACAGGGGGGACCATCTAGCAATGCGCTCCATATTACAGAGATAATCTGCTAGTATATGGATGCCGTCTACATCTTGATAACATGCTTTTTTGATAATGACATTTGGGTAGTTTACCAGACACAGAGATATAGAAGACTAGAATTCATGAACCGACAAAGATGTGAGAAGCAGATGGTACATATTTTAACACTTGCCTAGCTTTTCTAGCCACATCCAAATTATATATATAAATATTGGTAAAACAAATAAAGAAACATGTAAATAATGAATAAAAAGACCAGTCCGATACAGTACATACATGAAGTGGGTTATTCAGCTTTTCTTTAGTCAAAACTCTTGTGTTTGACTTTAATAAAAAAAATATTAGGAAAAAGAATACACTGAAATGATGACCAATAGTGTATTATGTTACTTTGTCTTATCATTATAATGGAAAGTAATAAACTAGTTTGGCTGAGTTTGAAAAGCTGTAAATTGCTCATAGAACAGTACAACCATTAAAGAAAAACTAATAACAATAAAAACAACATACAGATACTCACCTTCGCTCCTCTTCACCCCAATCCCGGCAGAGTTCTTTAATATTGACAAACAGGGATCAACTGAAAAAAAGCTTGAAATGTCTGGTGCTCCGGTCTGATAATTATTCACGTCTCCTGTGTGATATCACATCCCTCAACAACATGGGAGAGAGAGGTGACATCATGCAGAAGGTGTGAATAATTAGCAGCCTGCAGCGCTGGACTTCTTGTCTTTGAGCTGTAGTCTGTTAATTATAAGGCCTGTTTTGGGAGGAGCACAGGAAACTGATGTCCTGATAAATCTGCCCACAATACCTTCAACTTTGTATTGTCAAAGCTGCTGCTTGACTCCCTTCAAAAGTGAGATTAATGGTATGACTACCAGATATGGAGAGCAGGAATCAGTCCTCGGGTAGCTTTGAAATTAGTAAAGCTTCCTGGGATGATTTTTAATATTTAGTATAGTCTGCTTATGACATTATGGCAGACATAAATAGATTTGTTGGTTCTGTAATGCAGCAAACTAAATGATTACATGTGCAAGCTTACTAGGGTGGCTAGTAAATTTAAAAAAAGTTAAGTTTAAAAAAATTTAATAAAATCACCCTTTTCCATGGAAGGTTTATGAAAATAAACATTAACACATTACGGATTCCTATGTCCAAACTGCCACCATATACATATACACTTTCACCATTGTAAAAAAATGATTTATTTTTATTCCAACACAGATTTTTCCTAGAATATTAAATTGTGCAACTAAAAAGTAAATTCTGAGATCAGCTGTTTTCATATGGCTTTATAAATTGAAAAATAAAAAAAAGTTTTGTTTTGGAAGGCAGGGAGTAAAAATGGCAGCTGCTTCAAAGGTTAATTGGGAAGGAGAAGCTTAAGTCTTTCTTCTATATTTCCATTTGTTCTAAAAAAGTAATAATAACTTTACATCTCAAGCAATATTTCAGAATCTTCAGTTCTTTGGTATCTAAAAAACATGCATTTGTTGTCACATTAAAAGAAATGTACCACATGGGTGAAATGCTTCTAAATCAAGCACATCAAGAATGTGCCTCTTAAAACTGGGTCTTTTCTTTTTTTTTGCTTGTAAAAGTTTAGCTTTTTTGAAGAAACTGTATTTTAAAATCATGCAAATGAGCCTCAGGGGTTCCTTGTTATGTCACAGAAGCCAGTTCTGGCTCTGTTCCCTGCTAATTTTTTGTGTCCACATTTGGCATTTCTGCCCTCCTGCTCCCTCCCCTTCCCAGCCAGAGAATGGATTTGTAAATAATTATCAAACAACAGAGCCAGAAGAGGCTACTGTGATGTAGAAAGGAGTCCGTGAGGCTCATTTGCTTAATTTTAAAAGAAGGTTTTCTCAAAAACTAAGCTATTAGAAACAAAAAAAGAACAGATCCTCTTCAAGGAGATTCACCCCAGAAGCACCGCATCTATGTGGTAGATTTAGATAAGAATCTCACAGAAGAGCTCGTAACATAAGCAGTTAAAGAAAAAGGTGGGCTTCTAAAGACTGGATCTTTATGTACAGAAGGCTTTTCCAACTATGTCTTTAAATGCCCGTATCTCTGATTCCTTAACTCACAGAACCCCAAGTCTACTTGATAACAGCCCTAAATCACAGGCCTTAAATGGGCGACTTTTGCTGCACTAAATAAAGTGAGTGAAAAAGTAGAGGGGAGAAAAAAAAAAGTCAGCAAGCCAAGGCAAAACCAGATGAGTTGTACCAAAAAATAAACCAGTAAAAAAGTTTACATCAAAGTTACCACAAGATGGCAGTATGATATGTGAATTGTTGCCAAAAAGATGTGCACATTTACTCCAATTACAGGGCTGTTTATTTCGGGACAGATTTATGAACTTGTACAATTTATCAGAAGTGAAAGTACACTCACATATCACTTGTTACATTAGAGTATACAGTATATAGTTAACATTCAATCTGTGTGTATATAGATAATCCATGTAATGTATGTATACACAGTAATAGCATGTAATGGGTGTGTATAATGTGTAACAAAAGGTAGGGATAGTGGAATAGCTTGCAAAATGCACATTGGATCATAAAAATATAAATAAACTGTACTTCTCAAATATTTTTCAAAAATGTATCCAATGATACCAAACTTGGCCTCCTACACCCATCCCCTAGGGGTGGGAGGTGGGGGCAACTTTAAAATCTTAAATGGGAACCTCCATTTTTATTGCAGATTCGGATACCACTAGGAGCAAACTGGTTTCAAGCTACAATTCAAGTCATTTTCATTGACAGATTATTGCTGAAAATCAAAATGTGTAAAGAATTAGTAAAAAATGTTGAAATCGAGAAACACACATTAGATCGAAAAGAAGAATTTGTATCAAATACCGTATTTTTTGGCCTATAAGGCGCAGCAAAAATCCTTTAATTTTCTCAGAAATCAAAGGTGCGCCTTATATGCCAGTGCGCCTTATATATGAACTTATACAGAAATGTACTACAGACAAGATGTACTGTACATTTACCAGTGTTTAATAGCTCCAACCCCAGAAATTTCCTGCACCTTCCCACACAGTATACAGGGCCCCTAGCTCCTGAAGTGCCCTGGCACCACAACTAACATTGTGCCCATCCTGCCCTCCCCTAGCACGGAGAGACCGGAGCTGCCATAGTGCCGACCACGAGGCAATCATCATCATCAGTAAACAATCCTCCATACCTGCCAGCCCTGTAACAGGGGAAAGAGAAGGAGCCACAGGGAACCCCACAGGAATAACACCCTGGCTGAGGAGGGAAGGAGAAGGGGCAGAGGGAGACCGCTTAACCCCTGCTGCATCACCCTGCATTAACTCCCAGCAGCCATACCTCTGAGATCGGAGCTCTCTGACACGCTTAAGACAAGTTTCCCGGGAAGTGTAGCTGGCTTGAACTGTGCACAGGTCTGCCATCTGCTGGTCATTTTTAGGTACTGCATTTGATCCTGCGCCTTATACTCCAGTGCGCCTTATATATGAACCTAGATGTCTTAGCAGGCATTTATTAAAGGTGCGCCTTATACTCCGGTGCACCTTATAGGCCGAAAAATACGGTATATTTTAAAAATCTATTAAATGATAACAAACTCATCCCCCTTTCCAAGATTCCTAGGGATGGGGATGAGGGGCTTTAAAATCTAAAAATCCGAAAGCCATTTTTAATTGCAGATTTATTCCCCAGGAAAAATTACATTGATTTGACCATGGAGTTGTAATTGCCAAATATCAAAATGTGTGCAAAAATGTTAAAAAAAGAAATATTAAAAAAAACTACACATCAGATCCAAAATAGACTTATCCAATATTTTTCTAAAAGCTGTCCAATGATACTAGATTCAACCCACCACCTACTCCCATGGGGATTACAAGGGGGGGATGGGTTACAAACACAAATTTGGATTCCCTATTTCAAATGTTAAGGACAAAGCTCACAGTCGTTACTGTTACAACTGTGTCTTAGTCATCTGCTGTTGGCTGTGAAGCTGCTAAATTCCTTTAATGCTTTTTAGTTGGCAGTCTGGACTGCACTCTGTTGCTGGCTGCTGGAAATCAGCAATTCTTGCTTTGGACCAGCAAGGGTCAAGACTTGGACACCATCAGAGTTCCTTTTTTTCATACTGAATTACTCTGGTTTAAGCTCTGTGTACACCATTTTGATTTAGTGGTAAAATCTTATCCTTTGTCCCCAGTTCCAGCTTTTCTTTGTGATTCTGTCTGCAATTCTGGTTTTTGATTCTTGGCTCTTTTTCCTGACTACCATTTTGGTGATTTGGTACCTTGTTTGCTATCTTGTTTTGACCTAGGATTTGTCGACCATCCATCTGTGTTTTATGCTTGTTCATCCTTGTATGTGTTCACACATAACTATGAAGTCAGGGAACGTCTCCTTGGTTGCCCGTATTTTATCTCTTAGGATATTCTGAGGCAATAGGTGACAGTTTAGCGGGTTGAAGAGTTAGGGTGCATTAACCCTGTCTGTGTCCAGACTTTACAGCTACTGTCAAACCGCATTTTAGTAGTTAGATTGGAAACATTTCAGATTGCCTTGAATGCAATGGTGAATCTTTACGAAAAAGAAAAAAAAACTTTTTTGATGATACCTGGATGGGGTGACTGTGTAAGATCATATACTGAAATAAGGGTATTATAGAATCCAATATTCTCTGTCAAGCAAACTGTCAGGAAACGGCAATTATTAGAAATCGTAACATTCCTGTTCTGAGGATAAACAGCCCTCTCTGTCATTAAAGATCCTCATCTAGGTACCCGCAAAGCTTCTCATATTAAATACCTCAGTCACATAGCTGTGGACAGAATTTTACATAAGATTAAGTTCCACCCTTACAAAAGTCATCTGACATGAGTTAAATGAAAATTACTTTGATGGGCGTTTAGATTTTTGTGAACAAACGATGAGACGGATTGATGTTGACTGCACTATTCTCACTATCATTGTTTCTTCTGATGAAGCCACTTTTGAAATATCTGGACATGTAAACAGAATTAATTGCAATCCCAATGGGTTGCTTGTAGCCACAATATTCTTAAAAAATTTAATGTCAGGGCTGGAGTTCTGAAAAATAGAACAATTGGTCCATTTATTATTGAAGGAAATCTGAATGCTGCAAAGTCTGAGAATATGCTATGGAATCAAATAACTCTGGCCATCAGATAAATTGCAGGTGATAACTTTAACAATGTACAGTATGGTTTCAGAAAGATGGTGCAGGACCACACTTTGCTGTAACAGTTCGACAACTTTTAGACAGACAATTTCTTAGACGATGATTTGGAAGAAGTGGCAAAATCGAGTGGCCAGTTCCTTCTCCTAACTTGCCACCATTAGACTTTCTTCTGGTGTCATCTAAGAAGGCATGCATAAAAAACGAAACCAATCACACTCAATGCTCTTCGACAAAGGATCATGGATGCTGTGAATGGATTTTACCATCAAGTAGGATATTGTCAGGTTTAACTAGGTGCAGCGTTGTAGAGCATTCAATATTTGAAATGTTTGTAAGGCTCAGATTTTATTGGGGCTTATTTACTAAGGGTCCGTGGAAGCACTTTCGTCGGACTTTCCAACATTTTTTGTTTTTTGCGTGGCTGTGACATATATTTAACATCGGATTGTGTCGTACACAATCAGATTTTGCCGCAGCTGCGCCAGCTTATATGCAATCGGGGAGGGGGGCAGGCCGTCGAATGATCGGACTGAACACATGATTTAACTTTCAAATTGTATCGCAAGATCAAGCACTTACATGCACCGGGAAGAAGAAGGTGAACACCAGTGGACCTGAGCGGGGAAGCAACACATGCAGGATATTGGACGCACGATCGTAGTGAATCGCGGCAGAATGCATTCTTGTTGGACAATGCATGGGTGTTGATCTAAATTCATTCCCATTTTTTCTTGATATATCTCACTGATTTGTCTATATGGAAAATAATTTTTGTTCTCTTAACCATAACATTGTTTTAGGGACAAAAAATTATTTATTTTTTAATCCAATTGCACAATATCTTGAATATTACTGATCCCTCTGTTCCTAAATACATTAAATATGTTAGATTTTATATTTAATATCCAAATCATCTTTTAATTGCAGAAACCCGGCAGCACTCCAAAATTTTGTGAAAAAATAAAGTGTTTTATTCCATCTCTGGTAACGTTTCAGCTGTGAACGTCAATACAACATAGTGATGTTTCTCATACATCAATGTACATCAATGGTCCGTAGACTTACACAAACTTCATACAAAGTGATAGCAATATGTACAAAATAGAACATTTCATAAGTATCTACCAAATCAGGGTCATACATAGTTCAGTATCGAGTGAAAAATACCTACACAGTGTTAATTAAGGCTTAAAATCACCTATGCACATGTCCAGAAGATAGGGCGGAGAGTGTGTGGTCCTACTGCGCATATCCCGCCTGCGTACAATCGCTCAGACGCTGTGATGCGCCATATTGGAAAAGGTTAATCGCAACTACTGACTCATGCATGCATAGACTACCATAGAGTACAGTCTGTCGCCATCTTGGAAAAGGTATATCCTTGGAAAAGGGAGATCGTGTCCGGAAGGAACAAAGCCACAAATAATTGTGTAATATAAAATCGCTACGCTTAGGCATTACAGATCACACATAAATGGGACAAATATACTTAAACTGCCTTCTAAGTGAATAGCGATCCATAAAATTCAAGGGTCATTCAGTACCCCTCCAACCTATATAAGGCTGTTGAGGTACCAATAAAGAGGATAAGACCCATCTTGGCATAGACACAAAAAATGTGTTGCAACCCCATGCATAGGGAATAATCCACAAAAATGATGATTTCGGCACTTCTCTATTCTGTGCGTAATGTGATGATATCGTGCTGTTGGTGATCTAGAAAAAAAAGAGATAACAATTAATATTGTGGTATCCAAAGAACACCAAAAACCTACGGGAAGTAATCGTCAGGTAAGTTAATCAATATCAGGGAGTATTGAATTACAGGAGTAGCCACCCTAGAAAAATGGCCAGGTCCTTACCACTTTGCTAATTCATTAGGGTATGACGCATTGTTTCAAGGGATTCCTTCATGAATGGTAATTTTGACCTTCTCACTCAAAAGTTCATCCGCATACACTGAAGTGAATAACGAAATTGGCAAAATCATCTACAAAAATTTGCATCTTTTATCGGATGCGTTTCCCCACATTGTTGAATCTACTAAACCTCCTCTTATTTCCTACCGCCGTGCCCTAACCTGGAAGATAGGCTAGTGAAAGCTGATGTAGGACCTAATAGGACTCTCAGACAAACATTTCTGGCACCTCAGAAAAAAAGGCAGTTTCCCTTGTTTGAAGTGTGTTAACTGTATGATGATGCTGAAAGGTGATAGATTCACTCATCCGGTAACTAATGAGGTTTTCTCATTTGTACTTTAAACATTTTTTGACATGTGATTCTGACCATGTAATATATTTATTACAATGCCCCTGCAATCTGTGGTATACAGGGGAAACCAGTCTAGACTTTAAGGCTATATTCACACTGCCGTTGCCCGCCCGTACCGTAGCGGGCAACGGCAGTGCACGGGGAGAGGAGGAGGAGGTGAGTGCAGCTCACCCCCGCCCCTCTCCATAGGAAGTAATGGCGCACGGCACCGTACTACGGAGAAAGATAGGACGGTGCGGCACCGCACCGCTCCTGTAGGGCGCCGTGCGCCCGTTGCCGTCTATGGGGGATGTATATCGGCCGTATATACGTCGGCCGTATATACGTCCCCCATACGGTAGTGTGAATTTAGCCTAAGACTTGTATGAGTCAGTATCGCTACACAATTAAAAGTGGCTGTTCTGCCCTTCAATGAGGGCATAAGGTGTAAAGCAATGTTGACCACAAATTATAATCATTATGTTTAATTGTTGGTTAGTACGCCACCTAGTGGCTGTCAGCTGTTATTGTTATTAGTTGTAAAACATGTAATTGTCTATGCTTATGTCATTGTCATGTGACCTATGACTTAATGCAATCTTATTAATAGTAGTAGGTGAAATGCATTGTGGGAGCTTCCACCATTTTGAGACTATACTTTGGCGAGATCAGGCACTCTCCATCTTAGTCATTCTTAGTCGCCATATATTTTCTTCTTTTCATTCCTAGCTGGTAAGAGGTGTAAAATAATGTTATAGTCTGTGAACCTAGTTACTGTTAATGAACTGTAATGCTTTATAAGTAGACTGGCTGTCATACATTGTGTTGTATATACATGAAATGTATTCCTACTGTTCTTGCAGGATTATAGATTAATGCCTGTACTTTATTCTGATTACCTATATGTGCTTGTTTCAGTTTTACCATTAAACAGACATCTGAATATCCAAATCCTCATTGTTCAGTTGTCAACCTGTTGGAGCAATAAAGTTTGACTACATAACCACAACAGTCTGGCTTATTGGAAGACAGGAAGGTTTATGCTGTATGAGTATACACAGCTGTGACGTATATGAAGACAGAACAGTGGCACAAAGGACCTTCCCGTCCCTAAACACCTTAAAGAATGCAACCATAGAGAGGGACAACTTAGGTTCCGACTGTTAGACAGAATCATACCCTTTAGAAGAGGGGCAGACAGAACAAAACTACTAAAGAGAAGGGAGTTAGAGTGGATACATAAATTGAAGAAACGCAAACCGAATGGGTTGAATGTAGTTTTCAAGACGAGTGGAATCTTCTAACTACTGGCTTGCCCCTGATATTGCTCTACTTGCCTGATGATTACTTCCCTTAGGTTTTCGGTGTTCTTTAGATACCACGATATTAATAGTTTTCTATTTTTTTTTCCTAGATCACCTACTATATCTTCACTTTACGCACAGAATAGAGAAGTGCCGAAATCATCATTTTTGTGACTTACCCCAGATTTTTTTGAGTTATATTACTCTTTCATTATGTTTTTTCTTTTTTTCCCGGTAAGATAGGATGGGAGATAGTGGGCACGTCATGTACTCAATATCTTTAGATGTCCGGACACTTTACATTATGAGCTTGCAGGTCACTAGTACATACTTTATTGGTCCACTAGAGGCTGAGGAGACTCCCTAATACATGGGGTTGCAAAACTTTTTTTGTGTCTATGCCAAGATGAGGCTTATCCTTTTCATTGGTACCTCAACAGCCTTAAAGGGGTATTCTCATCTGGGCATTTACATCTAATTAAATTCATTTACCTTATGTAAACATTTCTTCAATTGGATGTTATTAAAAAAAATGTTCCTGTGTGAAGATAATTTCTCATAAATGTAGCCATGTTGTCCCTTAGAAACCACATAGCTTCTTCGGATACGACCACGTCGAACTCTGGCAGCGGTGGCCAGACTTGCGCTATGGAGTCCTGCCGGACCACCAGGATTCAGCAATCATTACCACAGGACGGCTGTGCGACATGTAGTAACTCCCGGACATTTTATATACAATAACCTTTTGTTTCTTTGTGCAATCCCTCCAGCAGAGGTGGCCGTATCCGAGGAAGCTATCTCGTTTCTAAGGGACAACATGGCTACATTTATGAGAAATTATCTTCACACAGGAACATTTTTTTTAATAACATCTAATTGAAGAAATGTTTACATGTGGCAGATTAATGAAACTGCATGTGAGTGCCCAGATGAGAATACCCCTTTAAATAGGTTGGAGGGGTACTAAATGACCCTTGAATTTTGTGGATCACTATTCACTTATAGGAAGCAGTTTAAGTATATTTGTCCCATTTATGTGTGATCTATAATGCCTAAGTGTAGCGATTTTATATTGCACAATTATTTGTGGCTTTTTTCCCTTCGGACACCCACTCCCTCAGGTTATACCTTTTCCAAGATGGCAACAGACTGTACTCTGTGGCAGTCTACGTATGCATGAGTCCGTAATGGCGATTAAGCTTTTCCAATATGGCGCATCCCAGCGTCTGAGTGATAGTACGCAGTCACCACATGCGCAGTAGGACCTCACATTCTCCGTCCAATCTCCCGGACATGCACACTTATGATTTTGAGACGCCGATAGCGTCTTGCACTACTTGTGGATTGAATTGCACAGGTGATTTTGAGCCTTAATTAACACAGTACAATGTATGACCCTGATTTGGTAGATATTGGGGCACATTTACTTACCTGTCCCGTTGATGCCGCAGATCCGGAATGTCCGACAAGGATTCGGAGCTGCCGCGATTGACTAAGATTGTGCGTCCAATTTCCTGCATGTGTTGCTTCCCCCGCTGAGGTCCACCAGAGTTCACCTTCTTTTTCCCTGTGCATCTGAGTGGTGATCTTGCGACACAATTTGGTTTTTAAATTCCGTGGTTTGTCTGAATCAGTCGTGTTGTCCGACGTCCATGCCACCCCCAATTTGTGTCGCATTCTAGCCAGTGCCAATGCGTCACAATCCGCTCGAGTGCGCCAAAAACCGGGGGCAATTTAGGGCAAATCTGAAAAAAAATCGGGAAACCTGACAAAAATGCAGTGTTTGGACCCTTAGTAAATGTGTCCCAGTCTGTTTTGCACATATTGCTGTCACTTTGTATGAAGTTGTATCACTTTGTGTGAAAGTCTACGGACCATAGATCTGAATTTATTCTTTTGTATGATGAACGTCAATATGTTGTAACTATATTTCACCATTGTAACCACTTGGTTCATTGCTTGACAAAGGCTATTTCACAGCTAAAACGTTGCCAGAGGTGGAATAAAACACTTCTCTTCATATTTTCAAATCATCTTTTAGATATATGAACTGGCAACCCACAACATTTCCTTATTACACACCATAACTTCTTCGTATCAGCTAAGTGACTCATCTTCCGGATTTTCCCCAAATCTCCATTTTTTACATGTATTAAGAATCAAGAATTCTTTGATTACAAATGTATTTGTAGGCCAGTCAGTTAAGTATCGAGTTATACCACAGTGCATTTTCTTACATGCAGAAATCCCATTCCCCCCTTGGTTTAGATACCACAAGTCTCTTTAATGATAGCATGGTCTCTTGTGTTTCCATTTACATTTTCAAAACTCCTTCTCCAGGGATAATACTTCTTTATATTTAATCAGGAATGAAAGGGTCTTTAGTGGATACAAAAGATGAGTCATAATAATCCTTTTTTATTAATTGCACTCTACCATATATTGATAATGGCAACTCTTTCCCCTTAATTATTTTTTTATCCCACAGATGAATTCATTGATATTTACATCTATTTCCTGCCTTCTTCTTCTTCCAATGGCTATTACAAGATAGATTAAGCTTGCTTCTAGTAACATGTTTATGTAGTAAGCTCATTTCTGGTGCTGTATCTATGTAGTAAGATTTTGGTGATATATTTTGTTATGTAATAGTTTCTATGCAACAAGTTTTGTAATATTACTGTTTTTATGCACTAAATGTCATATCATTTAAAAACACTAGACTAATGGATAGGTCCACATTATTTTTAGAACCCATAGCCTTATGTATGCATCGTAGTGTACTAGTATAAAGCGGGAAACTAATGTTCATGGGAGAAGGGAGGCACAAAATCAGGGGCCTCAAAATTCTATTGGCAGACCTATCTTTAAGACACCCGGTACTATTGATTGCCAGAGATTGCACAGAACTGCTGCTTTTAGGCACTGCTTTCTAGGAATATGCAGGGGGATATGGACAGAGACAGCTGTTCGGTTGCCAGGAGGAAATCCTTGCATTATAGTTCAATATAATGCAGGGACTCCCTTTGGATTGTTCCACCTAACGACACATATTTATGACCTGCACGCATTCAGGTGATAACCGGCATTAGTAGAATGTAAATACATGGAAATTAATGTGATGACCAACCTTCCTGTGCATAATTTATTATTTCTTTAAATTTACATCTGTCAGTAAAACTGGTAATATATATATATATTTCTAGCAGGTTGGTGTTAATTTTCAGTACCACTTTTTTGGAAAACCGTGCTCTGTGGAAAACCGTGTATCTGAACAGTAAAATAGTATTCATGAAAAAAAGGATCGCAGGCACCTTTATTCACTCCAAATAAAAGTATGCATATGTAGCAAATATAAAATAAAAATCAGCCTGTCTGGGCTCTAACTAAACAGAAATCAGTTACCTCACCTACAATAGTTCAGTTCAGACCGTCAAGATAGTCTCCAGCAGTAGTAACCAATGGACAAGCTCTGCCATTGTCTGCTCTGCTAGCAGATTTCTTATTCTTTACTATGGAGGAGAATCCCAGTCACCTGAGTTTCCACAGGAGTGTCCACATGGTGTGGACTGGAGGAGATGGTTATGGCGAGTCCCACTACCAGCCTACCTACCATTCCCTAAAAATTCAACCTAGTCCAGCCAACTTAAGACTCCTTTTCCCACCATATATATAATGGTAAGAGTGAAACATATTAGCTGAATCTCTCTGATGTTGGGACGGAGGCACGGGCAGAAAGGCAAAAGCACGATTGTTTTACCCACGCTGGCAACTTGGTGGTTACTTTACTAGGCAAAGTTATCCCAACTGATGTAGTTGCAGTAAGATTGTTAGTAGAATCCTTATCCCTCTCTCCCCTTCCACACTAGCCCCCATTCTCTAGAGTATCTACCCCACATGGGGCTTCTAAACCGCTAATCACCAAGTAACAGAAAATGCTACTTTATTCCATGCCCCAACACAAATTTGGATTAAACCTAGAACATATACCATATGGGGTCAGGTCTGTAAACAGGTTTCTCTTTTGTGATTACTGCGATGTAACTTGCACTTTGCTATTATATGTTTTCTGTCTCCTGGGTTTCCTTATGACATTTGTACTAATGAACTCCTCAATATTGTGCACCATTTTTTGTATTTATTGAGGACAGCAGGCATACTTAAAGTTTAGAGACAGCTAACACCTCCCACATTAGTCATTTGTGCAAGTAAATTTGGATTTTCCTGTGTCAGTCTGGTTTTCACTGTGGATCTCTTTCCATTCATTTATTATGTGTTTTATATTTATTAGATCAATATAGTATGTTTGGCATGAATTTGTATTAGTTTTTCTTTTGATATACTAGATGTGCGACAAATTCATAAAGACAGTGCAGTCAACCCACATACTGAGTGTCTCTTTAATTGGACTATACTATTGGGTGATGACCCCCCCCCCCCCCCTTTTACATCCTCTTTTTACTCCTGGTACCATTTGTTCCCCCTCCCCTTCTCCCTCGCCAATATTCCCCTCTCTATCCCCCCCCCCTCCTTCTCCATCCCTTTCCCCTCTAACACTCCCTTTTCCCACCTAACCCCCCCCCCCCCCCACCACCATCACCATCTTGACCCCCCCCCCCAAACCTCCTGGTAAAAATCAATCTCTATGTCAATGTTTCTAGACATAGATTACATCTAGATCATTGTAAATGTAGTTTGTTGACTGTTGCATAAGTAGTGATTGGTTTGCAAGCCTGGTCCCTCATGTTAAAACTTAATAAAACATTTAAACAGTAAAAAAAATAAATCCCAGTGCCCATCACTTAAACAATGCTCAGAAAACATAGGTGTTTGCTGAGAAACAAACATTCTGGATTTCCATCTGAGCAATCTGGGTGCGATGTACATCCCCTCCAGTACTTTACCTGCCGTCGGCTTACAATGGCTAGCTGCTGGAAGATTCTAGTTTGCCCAAGATAAAATGAAAACCTTTCCACGCACAGAAATTGGGTAAAGCTACTGGAAACTGGTACATTGTCTGCAGATACTGTAAAATTACAGATGATGAATTTGAAGGATTATTGTACTTTATGAGCTGTTATACAGTAAAATAAACCCAAGGCGGGCGGCTGGAGGAATCTTATTGAGGATTTACTTTTATGCTTCCTAGAAGGATAGAGTGAAGACTGTTAATTAAATGAATAGCCGGGATATATGAATCGTGCTGCACCTTTAAACTGACTGAAAATGGCAAGCAGTCTGTAATAAAAGAAACCACAATTAGTAGCGGGGCTGGCAGCTAGAGCCGCCTGTTTATATTTGTCTAGTCTTTAATAACAGAGCAGAAGAAAATGACATTTAGTGATGAGTAGCAGACAAGTTATTTACCTCCTCCTCCTCTACCGCCAAGAAAAGTTCCCTTTACAGCTACTGTGACTCAGGAGAAAGCAGTTGACAAAAATATTTTTGTCTTTCTTTGTGGCTAATAATATACCTGCAGTTTTCCTTGGAACTTCCATACCTATCCATCCGTGGTCAAATTATTTTGGGGTCAGTGAAAAGTTTACAATATTTACTTTGAAATAGTAGTCTCCAGCTTTTGAGACAAACCGGATCACTGGAAGCTATACATAAATACATTTCATAAGGCAAACTAACTATTTTGAAATGACCATAAGTTCATTACATGATGCATTTTTTAAAGCAAATGACATTTGAAGAGTAAAACCGTAGGAATATATTTTGCCCTGTAGGTGTCACTGTTTCCACTGTTGTTTCAGTAAAAGGAGAGCGGTATTCATCAACCAAAGTCATGTACATTATGCTGATATCTATGAAAACAGCATGTCCCAAACAAATGAATTCAGATACATGTTGCATAATAAAGGTAATGACTAACACCCTTATGAAATGCAGAATCTTTTATATGTCAGTACAAATACTAAAGTCAGTCATTTATTGCCAAGACACTTACAATGAGGATATATCCAAACCCATGAATATAGTAACTTATAGTTTCTTCTCTGTCTTGTGCCAACAGTTTGGTAGCTTAGAGCAAATGGGAGGGACTCGGATCTAAGAACGTGCAGTGTGTAGACTCACCCCAACTGTACAGGCAGTCCCCAGGTTACATACAAGATAGGGTCCGGAGGTTTGTTCTTAAGTTGAATTTGTATGTAAGTCGAAACTGTATATTTTATAATTGTAGTTCTAGACATTTTTTTTTCCCCCCCAGTGACAATTGGAGTTTCAAACTTTTTTGCTGTAATGGGACCAAGGATCATCAATAAAGCTTCATTACAGTCACTTTACTGCAGCCTTGGACTATAGTAAAGCATCCAGAGAGCTTCACCAGAGGTCACGGGGGGTAGAGGTGTTCGTTTTTAACTAGGGGTCGTCTGTAAGTCACGTGTCCTTAAGTAGGGTACTGCCTGTACTTCAAATATCATGAATAAGTGGGTAAAACAGATGTTACAGCATCTCTGTGAGTTGCGTGACAGTTACAGCTTGGCAGTTACTATGTAGTAAGTACTATTGAGGATATGTTTTGCTGTCTGATACAGCAGGTTAAAGAGGTTTTTTCACCTAGGTATTGACAACCTTTCCAAAGTAGGTTTACAATATCAAAGAGTAGGCACTTGGGACCTCCACAATGAGCCCTGTAATCACAGTTTATTTTCTGCATGTAAAAGAAAGGCCCCTTAACTGCAGCTCAGCTTCCATTAACCCCATAACGAGCTGGCCAGTTTTAGTTTTTTCATTTCCATTTTTCAATCCACACTTAATAAATCTATAACTTTTTTATTTTTACACATAAAGAGCTCTGTGGCTTGTTTTCTGAATAACAATAGTAATGGTATAGAATATTCCATGCCGTGTACTGGGAAGCTGGAAAAAAATTCCAAATGCAGCTAAAGTGGTGAAAAAAAACGCATTTGTGCCATTTTCTTGGGGGCTTGGATTTTACAGCTTTCACTGTGCGCCCCAAATGACATGTCTACTTTATTCTTTGGGTCGGTAAAATCACTGGGATACCAAATTTTTAAAATGTTTTCATTTTTTCATACTTCAGTGTACGGAGCTGTGGGTGGAGTCATTTTGTGCAACTTTTGATGTTGTTTTCAATACTACCATTTTTAGGACTGTATGTCCTTTTAATCACTTTTTATAGATTTTTTTTAATTTTTCAAAATGGCAAAAAAGAGCCATTTTCGACTTTGGGCGTTATTTTCTGCTACGGGGTTAAAACACAGTGAAAAACCATTACTATTACTTTTACTTTCACTATTTTTCAGACTCCCTAGGGTACTTTAACCCTAAATTGACTAATTGATCCTATCATTTACTGCCATACTACAGTATGGCAGCATATGGGGATTTTCCACCACATTCATTATAATGTGCAATCTCACATTGTAATAAAAGGGTTAAAACAAGATGAGTTAAATGAGTAATGAATTTGTTTAAACAAAGACCTAAGGCTTTCATGGCCAACCGATTGCCGCTCCCCGATGACGTCACAGGGAAGACAATCGTCTCCAATGCGCCGCCATCTTTTTGAAGCCGCCAACAAAGCTGCTAGCACTGATCGCAGGTGTTACCGGTAACTCTTTGCTGCAATTTGCAGTAAAGACTTACTGGCTATGGAGAGGGCTCAGGTCGTGAGCACTCTCCATGTACCTGCACCTGACACACACCGTAACATTACGACCCGCGTTGTTAAGGGGTAAAAGGGAGCACTACAAAGAGAATGACAAAGCACTCCTGATTCTATTTACCTTTTTTGGTTTTGAAACCAAAAAAACATGAACCAGCTGATTCACATTAGCCCATAGTGTCTGATCCCTTCCAATCCGAGATAACAACAGTAACCTTGGCTCCATAACACTGTGTAGGTCTGGCATTCTACCTGTGAGCTCTAGCATACATCCAGGAGACCACGTCATCTGCCCCTGAAGAGAAGAGGACAAGGATCTGGAAGCAGTCAGTGCACTGTACTATGGCCATTACTAGATAAGAGTTTGGCTCTTGCAATGCACAGTTTTACCATTCACGTCTAAAACTACAAAATATCACTATTTTATTTACTTTATCAGCTGGTGAAAAGCTTGTCAAAAATGTGAATAACAGCTTTTCTAAATGAGCAGGAGTTTCTAGATTTCAGCCAGTACTAAGGAGTAACAGAACACAGCGCTGCATTCCAGCACAGGACAAATAAATACTCCGGGGCTGTCTCGACGCTTGTTGTGGCATTGCTCTCCCATTTTGGTTCTTTTTGAAACCATTAGTTAAAGAAAATTGAAACAAACTGGCAGTGTTTTCTATTGTCCTCCATAAAATGTTGGTAATGATCTCCTCTTGGGATGATAAATTATACACTGTTATAAACTGAAGAATTACAGCGCCTAGACAATCATTATGAGATCAGACTTTATGTATCCTTACACAAAAATTACAATTTGTGGTCACATTTTCTGAGGCATAACATTAGTTTTATTCATGCAGCACCAGCCCAGGCTACAATTGAGGCAGAAATCTAAAACACAGAAACCCCTCAGTAACCATTGAGTGTCCTGGGTACAATTAGTTCTAAAGTGTATTCAGACAGTTTCGAGATCCTAAGTTTTTATTCATAGATGTGCAGACCGTGAGAAAAAAATTCCAGCATGGATCTGCATAAAAAAAGAAACAGCACTCACATGACATTCGTATGAGGTCCGTTTTGTTATTAAATGTTGCTAGAAAACCGACTGGGTATGGTAGGAAATTAGAAGCCCATCAGATGGCATAAAGATGTCAGAAAATTTATTTGGGCTGTATACAGACTGAATATAATGAATATAACATGTCCACTCGCTGTGGACATGCTGTTTGAATGAGGCCTAACTTGCATATTTCAGGATTGCAATGGGACACAATTATCATTCCACTTCACCACCAGCTACGCTCCCTTAACGCCTCTATACCCCGACTTGGGGTGGAGTTGGTGTAAGGGAGGAAATAGGCACCATCTTCTGGATTTTTTTCAAACCTGAAAAATACAAGTTAGGGCTCATTCAAACAGCATATCCGCCGCAAGTCCGCAAAAAATGTGGACGTGTTATATCCATGTACAGTTTGTATACAGTGAACCTGGGACAACCCTTTCAGGTAATTTTTCCACTTGGATTTAGACTTTCTTTTTGTTTTTTCTCTTTATAAGGAACCTTGGGGAACTTGAGGAATCTGACAATAGATATGCCTTTCCCAGATTAATGGATTATATTGACCATGGCTTCACTTGACTTTCCCACTTGGCAGGAGAATAATAGTGCCCTCTGCTGGAAGTTTCTAGCTAATTGACATCAGTAATTTTTACTGCATTATCTAGGCTCAAAGGTCTACCTTTGTTACTGCATTTGGGAGGCATAAGGTCCAGTGAAAATGTAACCATTTTATACCTATTTCAGCACTGCTAGTGTCCTGAGGTCTGTGGCTGATACTTATACAAAAAAACCAAAATAAGAATATTGCAGCTTCCAATAATTGTATGATTTATATGTCATGTAAATTCAGATTTTGACCACTTTTAATTAGTAATTTGGCAGCTAGCACATCAGTAATATACTATATATCATGATTCTATTGGGTTCTGAATAGGGAGACCCATCCTGGACATTATAGTCAGGGCACTTCGTGGTCAATAATTTAGAAACTTAACGTGGCAGTATGAGACTGGCATAAATGTGAGCTGAAAAAAGACGGTAACCACCAAGCTGCACACTACTTGTAACTGTTAAGCTGTTTACTCATTAGCGATTATTAGTGGCATTGTTTATATCCATTACTATTTGTGCTTTAGACATAGTCAAGTTCTTCTCCAATAAATTAAACAAAATGTCCCTTGACTTCCAGGAACCTAAATTAAAATGTTAAGACTTGACAATAAAAAAATGAAAAGAATTTGGTGGCCGTGTCATTGAAGGGTTAATGGGATAATGTTTCTAATTTGTAGGAGTTTTATCAATAATTTTGATTATCAGTATGCTCTTTGTCTCTAAGCCATCTAACAAGAGAGTCACCGGGTCTTTTTTTTTTTTGTTTAACTGTATTTTTATTTAGTTTTTCTCATACAGACATGGTAAAAAACTTACATAGGGTATACAACTTTTACCGGAATTCCGGTCATAGAACTCGAGCATTGTAACAATTAGTAGCTACAATAAACTTATTACAAACATTTGTATTAAACAAAATATTAACAAGAAAGAAAATAAGAAGACAAAAGTACAAACAATTAAGTCTGTTCCATTCTAAACATGGTAGTTTATATCATCATCTGTCTTAGACATATTATTGTATCAGGACGCAAAGCAGAGTCACCGGGTCTATTTAACAAAAATCTTTGCAACCATCTCATGGTCCTATCCACTAAATTTTGAAATATACAAGCGGTCCCCTACTTAAGAACACTCGACTTATGTACGACCCCTGTTTACAAACAGACCTCTGGATGTTGGTAATTTATTGTCCTTTAGGCTACAATGATCAGCTCTAAGAGTTATCAAAGGTGTCTGTAATGAAGCTTTAGTGTTAATTCTTATGACAACCCAACATTTTTAAAATCCAATTGTCACAGAGACCAAAAAAGTTCTGGCTAGGATTACAATGATAAAATATACAGTTCCGACTTACATACAAATTCAACTTAAGAACAAAGCTGCAGACCCTATCTTGTATGTAACCCAGGGACTGCCTGTATATTGAAAAAATTAATACACAAAACTTAAAATACCCATGAAAAAGATGTGACCTATTCCCAACTAATCTCACCAAACACTGCACCTTAACGTGACTTGATTTGTCCCTTCCCCAAGGACTTTTTTTCTTCAGTATACTGTCTGTCTCTAAAATATGTAGCCTCCTAAAATGTTCCATTGTTAGCAAACGGCCATAAATGCTTCAGCTTCATTTAAGCACTATATTAAATATTAAAGATAAAGCTGTCATCTACAATCGTTTTCAAAGAAGCAAAATGGTTCGGGGGTTAAGTGATTGAAAAGACGGGCCAGCGGACCAGTATAATGAAATGAAAGATATTATTTCTTCGCAATGGTTGACAAGCTAGATAGGAGAATTTTCTACCTTTTATTTAAAGCAGATGGAACCACACATTTCACAAGATCATCTTATTGAGATCTAGAGGTGAGTTGATGAAAATATCCAGCCATGACTGTAAAGAAAATGATGAGAAAAAAAGGTATAAATTAAGAATCAGCTGCATATAAATACCAACATTGACAGCTCATCGCCTAAGATTTGGCCAGGTATACTGGTTATCGTTACTATAAATGGCTGTGCATGCAGGGTCTGAGTTTACAAGAGTACCATGGCTTAGGATTCATGAACACGACCACGTCCATAGGAAATGGAAGGCCACGCCAAAAACACGGTCAGGATATGGACCCCCTATAATTTGAGGCATGGCCAGTCGGGGTGTATACATGGTCTGGTAAAACAAGGTACATGCACCATACCTGGAATGTGCACAATTGTGTCATCAATAAGCCACCATTTGGGCAGCTAGTTTACGGCAAACAAATAAGGTCATGTGCCTTATTGTGATGAAGCACAACCTGGAACCCTGCCCCACATTGCCCCACTTTGTTTCATCAGAACAACCACTTTGCAAGGCTAGTTGATAGATCAGATTATCTATGCTCCACAATTTTGACCTTATTTGCACAAAAACCAATGTTTTACAGCACAGACATTTTAAATACTTTGTTGACTTGTATGTAAAAGGACCACGGTTAATCAGTAAATGCAAGTGACATAGAGAAAGGTAGGCATAGCTATGCAATGTAAATGTATATTGAGGTATATTGAGTATATTGAAGAATCTTGTATTTGTCGGAATACCCCTTTAAAACTTCATATTCTAAGAGATTGGTATATACAGTCTATAGGTCAGTGGTTTCCAAAGTTTCCTATGTGTTGCGTAGGCAAAGGTGAAGTTATATGTCATATCTATGACTTCACTGATATAGTGATATTGGGGGAGATTTGTGATTTGCCAGCACTCACAGGCAGGTGCATGATGGAAGCCCTGCCCCTCCGGCAACCCCAGATACATCAAGAGGCTTAAGAGGGTGGCTGCTAGCTGGTGGAGTTTTGTGCAAAAAAACATGCAAATGTTCAAGGTGAACAATTGCATGGTCTAGGTAGTGCACAGGTGCGGGCAAGGAATACTCCGCTTCATGCCACTACACACCACTCTGGCATGGAGCTGGCATAAAGAGGAAAATAATCAGAATGCCTGGTGGTTTGCAAGGCACTGTGATGACTTCAGGGCTTTCATGGTGACGAAACGCTGATAAATGTCCTCCTATTTCAGACTTTTGTCTTGGAACCTACATATTTGAAATTGACTGCCAAGTGAGATGCATTTCCTTTGCTATTTGAAGCTGTAGTCATCAGGTCTTCTACATTACCTACCGGCCTAGCATCTACACACTAAAGAGCCAGCCTATACTTAAATGACATAACAATTAACAAACTATGCAATAAAAAGCACCAACATATTGCTTTTTACTAAAAAAAAAAGTGTGTTTAAAAAGAACCGGTGTACGTCTCCTTTATTATTTTATGAATCTTTCATCAATAATAGATTGCTGAAAGAATCAATATTAGTCTTTTATATTTTAATCATTCATATATTTAGTTCCACTCTTTTAGACAAACAATATCAATACTGACAAAGGGAAATTTGTGCTCAAATCCATTCCAGAATACAATACTGGTGAGGCTTTTGGAATTGTTATTTAACATATATCATAATTAAGCTAAGTATACAGAAAATAGTATCTAATAATGAGATACCGATTTGGTTAGCAGAGGCTACCACTGGGTTTTTATCACAGTCTGAAGATGGACTTTTGTAGGCAGATGATCAAATCAAATGTCTAAAGAGTATTTAAAGGAAATCTATCACAAAATTTCCTCCGTGATAAATAGTGATGAGCGCTACAGTTAAAGTTCTGGTTTGAGCAAACCAAATTTAAGAAATCTGCTTCATGTTCGGACCCAAAATTATTTTTACATTTCTGGTACCGAAACCAAGCCAGGCACTGATTTCCCACCAGAAATACCCCGATTTTTGCCAGCACAGTTAACTCTTTAAATGTTTGTAGCAAAGTTGCCAGCAGCAATTGAATCAAAAACTAATATCCAACAACATTGGGGAGCATTGATCCTGTCCTAAATGGGGCTGCTGAGTTGAACTGAGACCCAAACTTCTAATGAAACTGAACTCTGCCACACGATCGGAAAATAAAAATGGCTCCAAAAAAACACATGGCTCCAATAACAAAAAAGCTAAAATTGTATAGCCTACAAAAGGGTCCAATGAGGAAATTAAAATCCTGGCAGCTACATGGCACTCCTTCCATTCTGCACCATAACATTTTTGAAAATTTTGCACATTTGAAAATGGGTGGATTATATAGGAGGTTTTTAATGTTAAATATTTAAAATTTCATTAAAAACAGAAACTAACCAAAAACAGTTCTGAAAATACAGAAAACTGATATTCGATAGGTAAGCCGCGTGACATCAAAATAAATTATCCAGACATTTCATAGATCATGAAAAATGTAAAGTAGACATATGGGAAATGTTCTTCAGAAACTTATTTAGATGGTGAATCTATCTGCCTGAAAATGCGATGATTTCAAATTTTGAAAAAGGCAAATTTTTTAAAAAATTCATAATTTTTTAAATCTCTTTTTTTTTTATTATAAATAAACGCAACTCAGAATACAGAAAATGGGGCTGAGCCTTAAGCTATAAACTGGCCACGTTCTTAAGGGGTTAATGTATAAAATCAACTTTATTTTTATGTTAATGAAGAGCAGGTGCTCCAGGGGTAATACACACCCTTGTCTCCCTTCTACCTTGGTGCTCTGCGGCAGAAATATTGTGGCTGCACTTGGCTTATACTGTACAGAAGAGCTTATACAGAAGATTTGAAGCAGAAACAGCAAGGAGTCAGGGGAGAAATGATCTGGGGAGTGTGTAATGGTCAGAGCCCACGGATGCCTCCTGGAGCACTTCATTTCATTAGAGTTAATTTTATACATTAAATACAGGAGCAGAGCTCCTAAGAAGCATATTGTTCAAATCACACTCCTTGGAGATACCCAACAGGGTTAATGGTTATTACAGCAGAAATCTGATTATGGATTTCCAAAGTGAGAACCATGTATGGATATAGGCAACTCATAGAATTGAAATTACCCAGCAGTCAAACCACCATCTGAAAATCAGACAAATCACATTATTAAAAGAGGGAGGCACAGGGAAAGAAATTAGGGAAACTCAGAATTTAGGTCACTAAATCAATCATAGAGGCCGACTTGTATTCGCTCACTATGCCCAGGATTAGAGGTTGACCAGAGCGATGACCATGGGGTTGACCCACTGGAGTGCTCAAAATTATATTCCAAAATTATATTCTGAAGATTCCATTCCATTTGATTTTGTATTCTTTATATTCTAATACTAATATTATATTATAATAATATTATAATAATTATAATAAAAATAATATAAAAATTATATTCTAATATTAACATAGAATATATATATATATATATATATATATATATATATATATATATATTTATTAATAATATTCTTTTATCCTCTTTAGATGGAAGCCAGGCAAGAAATTAGCTGATCATTTCAGTTCTGAATTATTTTTATATCAATAAAATTCCCCTGTAATAGCCATTGCAAGGATAACTGTTTAGCATTGGTATTTGTCTAATGTATAGACTGGATTAATGTTCTAAGTGGAGCCTTATAGAAATACAGTAGTGTTACCATAATATACAAAATGTATAAGTATTTTGGGACATCTATACAACTACTTAAAACTGGTTAAAAGGTATGTCCACGGTTTAACCTTAGTATATCCACATATAACTAGAAATTATGCCCCCACAGCATGTTTTCTCTTCTAAATATGCTACCACGTTCCTATAAACACAGTCATCTTCCGGCTTTGGTCAGAAAGAGGACAAGGAGATAATGACATATTTGGCTGAGAATGATCTTATTCTGGTCACAGATAGAAAGCTCTCATTACCAGTGTTTCATGTCCCTGACAAAGAGCAGCCAGTTACCTGCTACTTGCTACCACCGATCCAAAAGTAGACATTGAGGCTCCCTGATGTCTCAAGTCTATTCTAGTTGAGCTGGTTTTTACCTTCACTTTGTAGTGTAAGCTAAATATGAACCAACATCTGCTTCCCCAAAAAACTAAATATTGTATTGAAATAGGGAACTCCAATAAAGAAGGATAAAAAAGTTGAAAAATCATCATTTTAACTTCAATTTTCATTCAAACTGCAGTTTACTGTAGAAAAAGGTTATGCATGCAACTGTTTTTATTTTTCCTTCAAGATGACATCTGCATTCAAACATTAACCTGTTCTCCCGCATTTTACATTAAAAATCTACCATCAAAATCCAGCATGATAAACCAGGCACTGTGTCTGTGGTAATCTTCTTGTATTTGTTATCTATGGCCTCCTTCCTTCTAAACACAACTTTTAAAATTATGCAAATGCGACTGAGGGGCTTCCCTAGTGCCTTTTTGATCTGGCTTTATAGACCATTACACTATCGCACTCTCCCCCCTGCTTCCCTGAAGCAGCCCCACAGCTATGTTGCCCTTTTGTCTACTTAGGTACTGGATATCAGCTCATTTGTGAACTAATCTGCAGTGACTAAGTACAACTACTACACAGAGAATGGTGCCTCTTCTATCATTCTCTGTTTAACTGCTGTGGATAGCTGATCTGCAGAGTTGCCTAAATGTTAAACTCAACCAATCTGATATTGATGGGATCCTTTGATAAAGATGATAAATCCATATCATTAGCCCAGAAAATTAGTTTAATGTACAAAAGTACAATTGGCAACCTGTGAAAGTGGCTGAGATAATTCCAATGCAAGGTATTTAACCACACTTTTCCTGATTGTCACATATTGTAATTGTTCTCCCATTAGATCTTTCCCTTCTTACACTCTTTGAATCATTTTATGAAAATATTTTGTGTGCTACAATCCAGCAAAAATTAAATAAAAACGTAAAGACTAGAGATGAGCGAACATACTCATGTACAACACACTCAAATACAACATAGTATTTCGCCAGCTCGAGAAAATGGCATCTCCCGCCGTTTTGCTTTTTGGCGACCAGAAACAGAGCCAATCACAAGCCAGGAGACTCTGCACTCCACCCAGCATGACGTGGTACCCTTACAGGTCGATAGCAGTGGTTGGCTGGCCAGATCAGGTGACCCTGGAATAGACTAGCCCCTGCCCGCGCTGCTCGGATCATTCTCTGTCTGGATGCCGCTAGGGAGAGAGCTGCTGCTGGTCAGGAAAAGCGTTAGGCTGTTCTATTAGAATAGTGTTAGGCAGGAGTGATTCTACAAGAACCCAACAGCCCTTCTTAGGGCTACAATAACGTTTTATTTTACTTTTTTTTGTTTGCTTGTGGCTGGGCTTGCTGGCATTAGTAGTGCAGCTAGTACCATATTGTGAGGAATTTGCAGGGAGACTTGCTACCGTTGTGTTTAGCTCTTAGTGACACACATATCCACCTTAAACACCGAAGTGGGACAATTTATTAGGGGTTTGATTAGAATTAGGCAGAGTCTGCTGATTTATTTTTTTTTACCTTTATTTCTTTTTATGCTCAAAGTCATATTTTTCTGCTTTCACTGTAGGCTAGAAAATAGCCATAGGAGAACCCCAACGGCTTACTTAGGCCTACAATAGCGTTATATTTTCCTTTCTTTTGTTTGCTTGTGGCTGGGCTTGATGGCATTAGTAGTGCAGCTAGTACCATATTGTGAGGAATTTGCAGGGAGACTTGCTACCGTTGTGTTTAGCTCTTAGTGACACACATATCCACCTCAAACACCGAAGTGGGACAATTTATTAGGGGTTTGATTAGAATTAGGCAGAGTCTGCTGATTTATTTTTTTTTACCTTTATTTCTTTTTATGCTCAAAGTCATATTTCAAAGCTGTGTGCTTTCACTGTAGGCTAGAAAATAGCCATAGGAGAACCCCAACGGCTTACTTAGGCCTACAATAGCGTTATATTTTCCTTTCTTTTGTTTGCTTGTGGCTGGGCTTGATGGCATTAGTAGTGCAGCTAGTACCATATTGTAAGGAATTTACTGGGAGACTTGCGACCGTTGTGTTTAGGTCTTAGTGACACGCATATCCACCTCAAACACCGAAGTGGGACAATTTATTAGGGGTTTGATTAGAATTAGGCAGAGTCTGCTGATTTATTTTTTTTTACCTTTATTTCTTTTTATAGCTCAAAGTCATCAGGCACAGCACAAAATCCAGTTGTGTGCTGTCAGTGTAGGTTAGAAACTAGCCATAGCAATAGGATAGCATCGTTTTGTTTAAAAAAAAAAAAAAAAAACACAAAAAAAAAAAATTAAAGTTTACACTTTAATTTGGAAAATGGGCTAGGGGTAGAGGACGAGGGCGTGGACGTGGGCGTCCAACTACTGCAGGGGTCAGAGGCCGTGGTCCTGGGCGGGGTGAGACACCACCTGCTGATGAGGGAGCAGGGGAACGCCGCAGAGCTAGACTCCCTAGGTTCATCATGTCTCAAATTACTGGGACTCGTGGTAGAGCACTGTTGAGGCCAGAACAGTGTGAAGAGGTGATGTCGTGGATTGCGGACAATGCTTCTAGCCATTTGTCCACCAGTCAGTCTTCCACGCAGTCCACCCATGTCACCGAAATCGGCACTCCTCCAGCTCCTGCACCTCAGCCTCCTCCCCCCCAGTCTGCCCCCTCCCAGCAAAATTTGGCATTTGAACCGGCATACTCTGAGGAACTGTTTTCTGGACCCTTCCCACAGTCACAAACCACTTGTCCGGTTGCTGCTGAGCAATTTTCCGATGCCCAGGTTTTCCACCGGTCGCAGTCTGTGGGTGATGATGACATTATTGACGTAGTGGAAGAAGTGTGTAAAGAGGTGTCGGACGATGAGGAGACACGGTTGTCAGACAGTGGTGAAGTTGTTGTCAGGGCAGGAAGTCCGAGGGGGGAGCAGACTGAGGGATCGGAGGATGATGAGGTGACAGACCCAAGCTGGGTTGATAGGCCGGGTGAACACAGTGCTTCTGAGACGGAGGCGAGTCCTATAGCAGAACAGGTTGGAAGAGGCAGTGGTGGGGCCAGACGGAGAGGCAGGGCCAGAGCTGGTGCATCAGCGCCAAATGTTGCCCATAGTCAAGCTCCCGTGGCGTGGGCTAGATTTTCAGAAGTCTGGAGGTTCTTTAAAGAAACACCGGATGACCGACGCACTGTGGTGTGCAACCTTTGCCAAACCAGGATCAGCAAGGGTTCCACCACTACTAGCTTAACTACCACCAGTATGCGCAGGCATATGAATGCTAAACACCCCACTCAATGGCACCAAGCCCGTTCACCTCCGGCCGGGCACACCACTGCTCCTTCCCCTGTGTCATCTGCTAGTCAGCCCCCTGCCCAGGACCAGGACCAAACACCTCCCGTGCGAAAACCCCATCTTCGCCTCCACGATCCTCCACAGCATCCACCAGCGTTCAGCTCTCCATACCCCAGACGCTGGAGCGCAAAAGGAAGTATAGCGCAACCCACCCACACGCCCAAGCCCTCAACGTCCACATCTCCAAGTTGCTTAGCCTGGAGATGCTGCCCTATAGGCTGGTAGAGACCAAGGCCTTTCGAAACCTCATGGCGGCGGCCGCCCCTCGGTATTCGGTCCCCAGCCGCCACTACTTTTCCCAATGTGCCGTCCCAGCCCTGCACAAGCACGTGTCAGAGAACATCATCCGTGCCCTGACCAATGCCATTTCTGACAAGGTCCACCTGACCACGGACACGTGGACGAGTGCTGCTGGGCAGGGCCACTATATATCGCTGACGGCACATTGGGTTAACTTGGTGGAGGCTGGGACTGAGTCTGACCCGGGGGCTGCTCATATACTGCCGACGCCGAGGATTGCGGGGCCTACCTCGGTCCAGGTCTCAAATGCCTACTATGACTCCTCCTTCTCCTACAAATTACCATCCGTGGGCATGGCGCCATCAGTCGGTAGCTCTAGGCACAGCAGCAGTGCCGTCGCTAAGCGACAGCAGGCGGTGCTCAAACTGCTGAGCCTAGGCGATAAAAGGCACATCGCCCAAGAGCTATTATAGGGCGTCACGGCGCAGACTGATCTGTGGCTGGCACCGCTGAACCTGAAGTCAGGCATGGTTGTGTGTGATAACGGCCGTAACCTGGTGGCGGCTCTGCAACTCGGCAGACTGACACATGTGCCATGCCTGGCCCATGTGTTAAATCTCATAGTTCAGCGTTTCCTCAAGACATACCCCAATCTGTCTGATTTGCTCACGAAGGTGCGCCGCATCTGTGCGCATTTCAGGAAGTCCAGCACAGATGCTGCCACTCTCAGGGCAGCGCAGCGACGCCTCCAACTGCCCGCTCACCGACTGTTGTGCGACGTGCCCACGAGGTGGAATTCAACATTAACCATGTTATCCAGAGATTACCAGCAGCGCAGAGCGATTGTAGACTGCCAGATGTCAACTTCCACCAGAACTGGTAGTCAGGTCAGTCAGCTTCCTCAAGTCTACAATGAGGAGTGGACGTGGATGTCTGATATCTGTCAGGTGCTGAGTAACTTTGAGGAGTCAACACAGATGGTCAGTGGCGATGCCGCCATCATCAGCCTCACCATCCCGCTGCTTGGCCTGTTGAAAAACTCTCTGGTCAGCATGAAGTCGGAAGCTTTGCGCTCGTCACAAGAGACGGGGGAAGAAGATTCCCTTGTTGATAGCCAAAGCACCCTTAGGTCTGTTTCTCAGCGCATATCGGAGGAGGTGGAGGAGGATGAGGAGGAAGAGGAGGAGAATGTTGGCGAGACAGAAGAGGGGACCATTGTTCAGTCCTTCATTGTTCAGCGTGTATGGGCAGAAGAAGAGGAGTTGGAGGAGGAGGAAATGGGCAGTCAGGCCAGTGAGGGGAGTGAATTCTTGTGCGTTGGGACTCTGGCGCATATGGCAGATTTCATGCTAGGCTGCCTATCCAGTGACCCTCGCGTTCAAAGACTTTATTCCAGCACCGATTACTGGGTATTCACTCTCCTGGACCCACGGTACAAGCAAAATCTTTCCACTCTCATCCCTGGAGAGGAAAGGAGTGTGAGAATGCATGAATACCAGCAGGCCCTGGTGCACAAGCTGAAACAGTATTTCCCTTCTGACAGCGCTAGCGGCAGAGGGCGTACTTCTGCGGGACAAGTAGCGAGGGAGAGTAGGCGAGCAGGCAGCTTTTCCATCACTGGCAGGGGTACGCTTTACAAGGCCTTTGCCAGTTTTATGTCACCCCAGCAAGACACTGTCACCTGTCCCCAGTCTCGGCAGAGTAGGGCTGATCTTTACAGAAAGATGGTGAGGGAGTACGTAGCTGGCCATACCATCGTCCTAAATGATCACACAGCTCCCTACAACTACTGGGTTTCAAAGCTGGACATGTGGCACGAACTGGCGCTGTACGCCTTGGAGGTTCTTGCCTGCCCTGCCGCTAGCGTGTTGTCCGAGCGGGTTTTCATTGCAGCTGGTGGCATCATCACCGATAAGCGTACACGCCTGTCGACTGACAGGCTGACGATTATCAAGATGAATAAAGCCTGGATTTCTCCGCATTTTCATTCTCCACCAGGTGAAAGAAGCTCAACCTGAATAATGTATGCACTCCTCCTCCTCATTGTCCTCCTTCTCCTCCTCTTTGTACTCGAAAGCATAGGAAACTGGCTATTTTTTGCCAGGGCCAACTGGCTCTAGCTATAGTACTCTATGTATTTAATTTTTCTGGAGGGCCACCTACCCGGTCCTCTGTTTTAAGCAATTTTTGGGAGTGCCACATACAGGCACTCAATTTATTTAATTTTTCTGGAGGACCACCTACCTGCTCCTCTGGTTTGAAAACTTTTTTGGACTGCCACATACAGGCACTATCCAAATTAAATTGTCTCCATAGCAGCCTCCACATGTCGTCTTTTTAGCTGGCTCCACACGTTGTCTCCATTGCTACCTCCACACGTCATCGCCATAGCTGCCTCCAAAAGTCGTCCATATAGCTGCCTCCATACATGGTCTCCTTATCAAACGAGCTGTGTCAGGCAGAATTTTGGGTTGTTTTCATGGCTTCCACATCAAACTTGTTAACTTTGTCGCCACCCTGCTGTGTAATCCACAAAATATACTGGCAAACTTTTATCATTTACCGATATCATTTCAGCGCTTCTTGCGCATCTGTTTACAGTCCCCTCACCCGCCATATCCCAAACTTATAAGAACGCTACTACACTTGATCTTATACAAAAGGTTCTTAGAAGTGTTGTTTGGGGAGTAGCCTAGAGACAGGGGCTTGGATTGGCGAAAGCTCACCTGGCAGCGGAGCGCCAGCTCCATCTCAAGATCCAACTAACATAGTTTTAACTGCAGCACCTTTAATCTACTACTAGTTCACTGCCTCCATACATGGTCCCCTTATCAAACGAGCTGTGTCAGGCAGAATTTTGGGTTGTTTTCATGGCTTCCACATCAAACTTGTTAACTTTGTCGCCACCCTGCTGTGTAATCCACAAAATATACTGGCAAACTTTTATCATTTACCGATATTATTTCAGCGCTTCTTGCGCATCTGTTTACATTCCCCTCACCCGCCATATCCTAAACTTATAAGAACGCTACTACACTTGATCTTATACAAAAGGTTCTGAGAAGTGCTGTTTGGGGAGTAGCCTAGAGACAGGGGCTTGGATTGGCGAAAGCTCGCCTGGCAGCGGAGCGCCAGCTCCATCTCAAGACCCAACTAACATAGTTTTAACTGCAGCACCTTTAATCTACTACTAGTTCACTGCCTCCATACATGGTCCCCTTATCAAACGAGCTGTGTGAGGCAGAATTTTGGGTTGTTCTCATGGCTTCCACATCAAACTTGTTAACTTTGTCGCCACCCTGCTGTGTAATCCACAAAATATACTGGCAAACTTTTATCATTTACCGATATTATTTCAGCGCTTCTTGCGCATCTGTTTACATTCCCCTCACCCGCCATATCCTAAACTTATAAGAACGCTACTACACTTGATCTTATACAAAAGGTTCTTAGAAGTGCTGTTTGGGGAGTAGCCTAGAGACAGGGGCTTGGATTGGCGAAAGTTCGCCTGGCAGCGGAGCGCCAGCTCCATCTCAAGATCCAACTAACATAGTTTTAACTGCAGCACCTTTAATCTACTACTAGTTCACTGCCTCCATACACCGTCCCCTTATCAAACGAGCTGTGTCAGGCAGAATTTTCAGGTGTTTCACCAGATACATAGTGGAACTCGGCCCATATGTCGCCGCCATGCTGGAGACCTGAAGTTGCAATCATAGCAGCGCAATATGGATGCCCCATACTGTCGCTCTTAATCATGGAACCATTTCCGTAAAAACTATTAAAAATAGAACCACTATGCTATTTCATTATTCCTAGGTGAAATATTCAAACGACCCGGCCTGCTTTGAAAATTATAATTTTTTCAAAGTAAACGCTTCTGGCCCCCAGGCCCATTTTGGGTGGGGAGGAGCCGAGAGACAGGGGCTTGGACAGGCGAAATCTCGCCTGGCAGTGGTCCGCCAGCTCCATCCCAAGATTAGGCAGCCTCAGAGGCATCCATGCATGCTGCCCCTGCTGTTTCCTGTCCATTTTGCCTCCACGATCCTCCACAGCGTCCACCAATGTCTCATTTCAACTCTCTATACCCCAGACGCTGGAGCACGAGAGGATATGCAGCACATTATGCGCTTATCAAACGAGCTGTGTCAGGCAGAATTTTCAGGTGTTTCACCAGATACATAGTGGAACTCGGCCCATCTGTCGCCGCCATGCTGGAGACCTGAAGTTGCAATCATAGCAGCGCAATATGAATGCCCCATACTGTCGCTCTTAATCATGGAAGTCGTCTCCATGGCTGCCTCCACATGTCGTCCCCTTATCAAAAGAGCTGTGTCAGGCTCATTTTTCGGGTGTTTCACCAGATACCAGAGGTCGCATTAACGCCTCACCACGCGTCATAGACGCGTGATGAGGCGCCATTACCCCCCAAAATAATTGCCATGCGTTACGCAAGTTACGCTTGGCAATTATTCCCTGTAGCGCGCAGGCTGAGCGGTTCAGCGCGCGCTGCAAATGAGTTAAATGTCAGTAGCGCGATCACAGCGCGCGCTGGACCGCTCAGCGGGACAAGTGACTGGGGGCGGGCCGGAGTGAGAGCACCCGCCCCAGGGGAGACATGTGGGCAGTGGCGTACCGTCCGCGGTCGCCATTGAGACCGGGCCCATCAGAAGGGGGGTGGGGCTGTCACCAATGCCGCTCTTTCCCCAGCTCTCCGCTATCCCCTGACCCCCTCGTCCGCTGCTCGGCTCCTCCGTTCCCCTCGGCTTCTCTGCTTCCCGGTTCCTGCGCCCGAATGCGACAGACAGCCGACTGTAAGTCCATCTATGTATGTGCTGTGTGCATGTGCTGTGTTGTGTCTGTGCATGTGCTGTGTTGTGTTGTGTCTGTGCGTGTGCTGTGGTGTGTGCTGTGTTGTGTATATGGTGTGTGTGCTGTGGTGTATGGTGTGTGTATATGGTGTGTGTGCTGTGGTGTGGTGTGTGCTGTGGTGTGTATATGGTGTGTGTGCTGTGGTGTGTATATGGTGTGTGTGCTGTGGTGTGTGCTGTGGTGTGTATATGGTGTGTGTGCTGTGGTGTGTATATGGTGTGTGTGCTGTGGTGTGTGGTGTGGTGTGTATATGGTGTGTGTGCGCCCTGTGAGAGTATGGGCTGTTTGTGCATGGTACGTGCAGTTGCACTGTGAGTGTACGGTGTGTGTGCACTGTGCGTGTATGAATATGCTGTGTGAGTGTATGGCGTGTGCGGGTGTGTGTGCGCCCTGTGAGAGTATGGGCTGTTTGTGCATGGTATGTGCAGTTGCACTGTGAGTGTACGGTGTGTGTGCACTGTGCGTGTATGAATATGCTGTGTGAGTGTATGACGTGTGCGGGTGTGTGTGCACTGTGAGTGTATGAATATGCTGTGTGAGTGTATGGTGTGTGTGCACTGTGAGTGTATGAATATGCTGTGTGAGTGTATGGTGTGTGTGCACTGTGAGTGTATGAATATGCTGTGTGAGTGTATGGTGTGTGTGCACTGTGAGTGTATGAATATGCTGTGTGAGTGTATGGTGTGTGTGCACTGTGAGTGTATGAATATGCTGTGTGAGTGTATGGTGTGTGTGCACTGTGAGTGTATGAATATGCTGTGTGAGTGTATGGTGTGTGCGGGTGTGTGTGCACTGTGAGTGTATGAATATGCTGTGTGAGTGTATGGCGTGTGCGGGTGTGTGTGCACTGTGAGTGTATGAATATGCTGTGTGAGTGTATGGCGTGTGCGGGTGTGTGTGCACTGTGAGTGTATGAATATGCTGTGTGAGTGTATGGTGTGTGTGCACTGTGAGTGTATGAATATGCTGTGTGAGTGTCTGTGCGTGTGCTGTGGTGTGTGCTGTGTTGTGTATATGGTGTGTGTGCTGTGGTGTATGGTGTGTGTATATGGTGTGTGTGCTGTGGTGTGGTGTGTGCTGTGGTGTGTATATGGTGTGTGTGCTGTGGTGTGTATATGGTGTGTGTGCTGTGGTGTGTGCTGTGGTGTGTATATGGTGTGTGTGCTGTGGTGTGTATATGGTGTGTGTGCTGTGGTGTGTGGTGTGGTGTGTATATGGTGTGTGTGCGCCCTGTGAGAGTATGGGCTGTTTGTGCATGGTATGTGCAGTTGCACTGTGAGTGTACGGTGTGTGTGCGCTGTGCGTGTATGAATATGCTGTGTGAGTGTATGGCGTGTGCGGGTGTGTGTGCGCCCTGTGAGAGTATGGGCTGTTTGTGCATGGTATGTGCAGTTGCACTGTGAGTGTATGGTGTGTGTGCACTGTGCGTGTATGAATATGCTGTGTGAGTGTATGGCGTGTGCGGGTGTGTGTGCACTGTGAGTGTATGAATATGCTGTGTGAGTGTATGGTGTGTGTGCACTGTGAGTGTATGAATATGCTGTGTGAGTGTATGGTGTGTGTGCACTGTGAGTGTATGAATATGCTGTGTGAGTGTATGGTGTGTGTGCACTGTGAGTGTATGAATATGCTGTGTGAGTGTATGGTGTGTGTGCACTGTGAGTGTATGAATATGCTGTGTGAGTGTATGGCGTGTGCGGTTGTGTGTGCACTGGGAGTGTATGAATATGCTGTGTGAGTGTATGGTGTGTGTGCACTGTGAGTGTATGAATATGCTGTGTGAGTGTATGGCGTGTGCGGGTGTGTGTGCACTGTGAGTGTATGAATATGCTGTGTGAGTGTATGGCGTGTGCGGTTGTGTGTGCACTGTGAGTGTATGAATATGCTGTGTGAGTGTATGGTGTGTGTGCACTGTGAGTGTATGAATATGCTGTGTGAGTGTATGGCGTGTGCGGGTGTGTGTGCACTGTGAGTGTATGAATATGCTGTGTGAGTGTATGGTGTGTGTGCACTGTGAGTGTATGAGTATGCTGTGTGAGTGTATGGCGTGTGCGGGTGTGTGTGCACTGAGTGTATGAATATGCTGTGTGAGTGTATGGCGTGTGTGCACTGTGAGTGTATGAATATGCTGTGTGAGTGTATGGTGTGTGTGCACTGTGAGTGTATGAATATGCTGTGTGAGTGTATGGTGTGTGTGCACTGTGAGTGTATGAATATGCTGTGTGAGTGTATGGTGTGTGTGCACTGTGAGTGTATGAATATGCTGTGTGAGTGTATGGTGTGTGTGCACTGTGAGTGTATGAATATGCTGTGTGAGTGTATGGTGTGTGTGCACTGTGAGTGTATGAATATGCTGTGTGAGTGTATGGCGTGTGCGGGTGTGTGTGCACTGTGAGTGTATGAATATGCTGTGTGAGTGTATGGCGTGTGCGGGTGTGTGTGCACTGTGAGTGTATGAATATGCTGTGTGAGTGTATGGTGTGTGTGCACTGTGAGTGTATGAATATGCTGTGTGAGTGTATGGCGTGTGCGGGTGTGTGTGCACTGTGAGTGTATGAATATGCTGTGTGAGTGTATGGTGTGTGCGCACTGTGAGTGTATGAGTATGCTGTATGGCGTGTGCGGGTGTGTGTGCACTGAGTGTATGAATATGCTGTGTGAGTGTATGGCGTGTGTGCACTGTGAGTGTATGAATATGCTGTGTGAGTGTATGGCGTGTGTGCACTGTGAGTGTATGAATATGCTGTGTGAGTGTATGGTGTGTGTGCACTGTGAGTGTATGAATATGCTGTGTGAGTGTATGGTGTGTGTGCACTGTGAGTGTATGAATATGCTGTGTGAGTGTATGGTGTGTATGAATATGCTGTGTGAGTGTATGGTGTGTGTGCACTGTGAGTGTATGAATATGCTGTGTGAGTGTATGGCGTGTGTGCACTGTGAGTGTATGAATATGCTGTGTGAGTGTATGGCGTGTGTGCACTGTGAGTGTATGAATATGCTGTGTGAGTGTATGGTGTGTGTGCACTGTGAGTGTATGAATGTGCTGTGTGTGTTTATGCTGTACGTATGCGTATTTGTTTTGTGTATGCAGCGTGTCTGTATATACTGTATGTGTGTACATGCTGTATGTATGAGGGAGTAAGCAGCGCTCACCCCCTCCTCCTGTCCCGTGTGCCCGCTGTGTACACGACGGCGCACATGTTGCCCTAGGGGGAAGGGGGGCCCCATGCAGAAGTTTGTCATGGGGCCCAGCCTCTTCTAGTTACACCACTGCATGTGGGCCACGAAGCTGCTGCTCCCCGTCCTG